>NC_137064.1:30335573-30345573 GCF_032717465.1 Coenobita brevimanus | reverse complement strand
CAGAGGAAGACAAGACAAACAGGAGGAGGAAGAGAAGAGAGGGACACAAGAGAGGAAGGGAGAGTAAGAGAGGGAAGTAAGAGAAAGGCAAGGAAGGACGAATAAAGGACGGATAGGAGGGAAAAAAAACAGAGTAAGAAAAGACAAATAGAAGAGGAGGGGGATGAGGAGGAAGAGGAAGAGGATGAGGATGAGGAAATAGGTAGAAGGGGCAAGGACACAAAGAAAGTCAGAGAAAGTTGAAAGGAAGAAGGATGTGTGGGGAGAGAGGAGAAAGAATAGTGGGGAATATCATGAAAGTAGTGGAGAAACAGAAAATAGAAAGGGGGAAAGAATGAAGGTCAGAGAAGGGCAAATGAGGTGAGGAATAAAGGAAGGGGAAGGAGAGGAGAAGGAAAACAAGAAAGAACAGACGGAGTGGAGAGACAAAATAAAGAAAATTAAATGAAACCGCAGGAGGATGAAATGTAGGTATGTATAGAGGGAAAGGATGGGAAGGAAGGTGAAGAGACAAAGGGAGAGGGACAGGCAAAGAAGAGAAAAGAGAAAGTTTTAAAGTAACAGAAAGGAGGAGCTAGGAAAAAAGAAAGAAAAAGAAGGGATAGGGAAGGAAAGGGAAAGAAGCAGGCAAAATAAAAAGATAGGAAATGAAGGTTGTCGAGAGAGAGAGAGAGAGAGAGAGAGGAGATAGTGTCCGTAATGTGAGGGTGTGTGAGAGAGAATTATGCACCTTCTTTTATTCTCTCTCTTTTTTCCCTCTCGTTCACTCTCTCTCGAAGGGTGAGGGAAAGACTGAGGGAGAGAAAGCGAGATAGTAGGAGGGAAATGGCACAGATACGACGAATGTAACCAGATAAACATCAATAAAGGAGGGAAGAGGGGAAGATGCGAAGATGGCCGAGGGGAAAGAAGGGACCAGCCAAGACGCGAGAGAGAGAGAGAGAGAGAGAGAGAGAGAGAGAGAGAGAGAGAGAGAGAGAGAGAGAGAGAGAGAGAGAATGGCAATGAGAGAAAGTGGGAAAAAAACGGAAAATGAGAGAGTATAGGACAGAAAATGAGTGAGTGAGAAACGTAGACGGATATGAGTGAAATGTGAATATAAGTGAAAGTACAAAACAGAAAACCATGAAACTAATACAAAAAAGAAAGATGGAAAAATACAAATGACACAGAGAAATGACAAGAAAGAATATAAAACAGGAAAATGAGAAGGAAGATCATAAAGAAAATGGGATGAAAACTGGAGAGAAAATAGTGTGACTGTGGAAAGAAAATGAGAATAAAGACAAAAAGAAAGACTTAATGTGATAAACAATATCAAAGTGAAACAGATAGGATGACTAGGTGAGAGAGAGAGAGAGAGAGAGAGAGAGAGAGAGAGAGAGAGAGAGAGAGAGAGAGAGAGAGAGAGAGAGAGAGAGAGAGAGAGAGAGAGAGAGAGAGAGAGAGCTACAACGCACAAATAATCCAAATAAAAGCCTGAACAATAAGACAGACTGATTGATATAGATAGCACACGAAATGTATATCACTCAGCAAAAAGTCTACAACATACAAATGATTGATACAGAGATAAACAGATAGACAGACAGACTGAGATATATATAAGTGTGAGATAAAAGATTGGTTTACAGATAGACAAAGTATAGGCAGATAGATAAGGAGAGAGAGAGAGAGAGAGAGAGAGAGAGAGAGAGAGAGAGAGAGAGAGAGAGAGAGAGAGAGAGAGAGAGAGAGAGAGAGAAGAGAGGGGAAACTGAGACAAAGGCGAAAGGAGGCGAGGGAAGGAAGGAAAAGTGGGCAGAAAGGGGTGGAGCGGAGCGGAGAGGAGGGCGAAAAGAGGAAATAACGAGGAAGGGAGAAGGAGCAAGGGGCGAGGGTTGTGTACAAGGAAGAGTAATAACAACACAATAACCTCGCACTCTCCCTTGCACTCACTCACTCAAATGCACTCACTTTTGCACTCAATTATTTTATATCTTACACATTCTCACACAAGGGAAGGCTATATTGTAACAACACAGTAACATTGCACTCACTCTTGCACTAACTCTAATGCACTCATTTTTGCACTCAAACACACTTATTTTTATATTTCATACACAGTCTCACACACATAAAAAAGGGGAAGGTTTTATGTACAATTAAGAGTAATTACAACACAACAGCCTAGCACTCTCTTGCACTCACTCACTCAAACTCACTCAATGCAATTATTATATATTTTGCAAATACTTCGTACTCTATCAGTCACATAGGTGGACACACTCGTTTTTGCACTCACTCCCGCAAATGCACTCAATCTTGCACTCAGTTTTTTTTTTTATGCATATTCTCTAACATAATGAATGGTTGTGTACAAA
Source organism: Coenobita brevimanus (assembly GCF_032717465.1). Classification (NCBI taxonomy): domain Eukaryota; kingdom Metazoa; phylum Arthropoda; class Malacostraca; order Decapoda; family Coenobitidae; genus Coenobita; species Coenobita brevimanus. Next base: position 30,343,210 of record NC_137064.1, on the reverse strand, counting down.
ATATTATTACAACACAACCTCTCACTCTCTCACTCACTCGCATTCAACATAATTGCTATCTTTTATAAATTAGACATTCTCTCTCTCTCTCTCTCTCTCTCTCTCTCTCTCTCTCTCTCTCTCTCTCTCTCTCACACACACACACACACACACACACACACACACACACACACACACACACACACACACACACACACACACACACACACATCAAAAGAGAACGTTGTGAATATGACAGCACAATATCTCGCACTCATTCATTCACTCAGGCTTGCACTCTAAAGGTATTCATTTTACATCGTTCATTGTCTTATACGTATTCTCTCGCACTCGAAATCTGTATATATGAAAAACACAACAACCTGGCACTCTTTCTCGCACGCACTCACGCAAATACATTCCCCCTTGCACTGGAACGCACTCAGTTATGCCTTTTAACTATACTGCCTTCTCTCTCTCTCTCTCTCTCTCTCTCTCTCTCTCTCTCTCTCTCAAGGGAAGGCTGTGTAAAAGGAATAATAACAACACTACCCACGCTCTCATGCACGCACACTAACGCACTCGAACGCACTAACAAAGGGGCAAGAGTTGTGCAACGGTGAAACAACACAAGAATCTTGCTTTCGCTTGCCCACACGCACTCTCTCGCACCCACACACGCACACACCCATAACCCCCCCCACACACATACGCAAACACACACTCGAATTCTCTCTCTCTCTCTCACACACACACACACACACACACACACACACACACACATACACCACACACAAGAGAGAGAGAGAGAGAGAGAGAGAGAGAGAGAGAGAGAGAGAGAGACGAGGACTGTGTACAAGAAACGTCTCACAATATCCTCTCACTATCGCATTCACTCAATCGCTCACACTTGCACTCAAAACGCACTCACTTACACCTTATGCATTTTATAAACATTCTTACACGCACAAGACTGAAGGTTTGAGCGGATGAGTAAAATGCACACTACGAATACTAGTCTTGAACGCACTCACCCACGCACGCAGATTTTCTCGACAAGATATGAACTATTTACATATGCACGTACACTGCACGGGCTCAGGGTTGTGCAGAAGGCATATGAACATCGTAATTAACCTTGCGTCCTCTTACACGCACTCTAGCACTCAAACGCACTCGCACATACTCAGAATTAGGCTACACTCACACGTTAAGAAACGGACGATTCTTCGTAAGTTAAATACAGAACTATAAACACTCGCTTGCACACACACACACACACACACACACACACACACACACACACACACACACACACACACACACACACACACAGAGTGGTATGTATAGGAGTAATAACCCATTCACAGTGTACCCTCTCTCAAGCTACTCGGGCACAAAATCCATTATACCTACATACCTTATATATACTTTTTTTTTTTTTTTCACACAAGTAGGTTTGTTTATGAACACAAATCACACACACACACACACACACACACACACACACACACACACACACAGAGAGAGAAGGAAAGTTTGGGGAGAAAATGAGAAATAGCAACGGAAACTTTGCACTCAGTTACATTCACACATGCACAACAGTAAACATAATCCTTCACAAATACACATTCTCTTTCACTCATTCTCCTTCACACACTCGGACGACGATTGTATAACCTTTTCACTCTCGCACTCAGACATGCACTCAATCACATTCAGTTTTATTCATACACACTCTTCCGCATACATACATTCTGTGTAAGAGTGAAAACAAAGCCATATTCACATACTCACATATACTCCTCTTTACTTTCACTCCTAAACACACACACACACACACACACACACACACACACACACACAAACACACACACACACACACACACACACACACACACACACACACACACACACACACACACACACACAAGGAAGAGTAATAACACTACCCATGCACTCATGCTAGCACACTAACGCACTCAAACGCACTAACAAAGGGGCAAGGGCTGTGCAACAGAGAAACAACACAATAATCTTGCTTTCGCTTTGCTCGCACGCACTCTCACGCACCCACCTCCCAACCCATAACCTCCCCACCACACACACACATAAGCAAACACATACTCGAATTCTCTCTCTCTCTCTCTCTCTCTCTCTCTCTCTCACACACACACACACACACACACACACACACACACACACACACAAACTGCATTTTAAGCACAGTACACAAACACAAAAGTACTAAACAGATGCGCAATCACGAGGTCCCATTATTGGCACCTCGTTTCTAAAAATCCTTGGTGAGTGGCTGACGGACAGGCTCCCACCTTGAGATTCTTCCGCATCTGAAAGTGACCACATTTTCTCAAGCACATTCACATCAGAGGACGAGCACTCACACACAGCCAGAACAACGCAAACAGCCCACTCACACTCACGCACCAGATTTTCCACATACTACAAAATGCATATATATATATATATATATATATATATATATATATATATATATATATATATATATATATACTTCACTGTATGTACTAAGTATACAGAACCGAAGACGTACATAATCGTCTGTACAGTTTAAACACACACACACACACACACACACACACACACAAACACGGCACACATATTAATGCGTTGGGTGGTACTGCGTGCAAGCAAGAGGAAGCACGTAGGGTTTGAGGAGTGAGGGTGGTTGGCATTATGATGTGTTTGTCTTGTTCTCTCTCTTCACCGCTAAACTCACACACCGTCTACACAACATTCGTACAGCTATTACTACTACTAATTATGCTACCATTACTGCAAGAGTCTATTCTGTAGATCCAATACTATTATATGTACGTATGTATGTATACGGTATAACTTATTATCTCCGCCAACGAAGTTGGAGTAGGTTATGTATTCACCTATGTTTGTCTGTTTGTTTGTCCACACGATACTTCCAAAAGTTTTCAATGAATTTCGATGCAATTTTATGGAAGGGTGGGCCATGGACCAAGAATGAAATGACTAAATTTGGGGGCGGATCCGGATCCGGAGTATCCCAAACAATATCTCCAAAAATTTTCAATGAATTTCAATGAAATTTTGTGGAAGGGTGGGCCATGGGCAAGGAAAGAACTGAATAAATCTTTGGGCGGATCCGGATCCGGGTCCCGCACAATATCTCCAAAAGTCCTCAATGAATTTCAATAAAATTTTGTGGAATTGTGCTCCATGGGCCAAGGAACAATTGATTAAATTTTAGGGTAGATCCGGATCATATAATTTATATTCCACACAGTATTTCCACGGATCCGGATCCGGATCCTTTTGAATGGAAATGGCATTTGGCGGACGTATGCGCTCTCTAAGTACTTTCAAGTTCAATTACTGCTATTATTTTCCCTTCTCCACATGTAATTCCCTTAATTCTTTTCTTATTTTATTCTTTCACTGTTACACAACCCCACCTTCCGTTTAGTTCTCCTCTTCTCCCTTCATTTCACTCCCTACACTCTCCCTCCATAATACTTTAGCGTGTCCTTCATGTCCATACGTTTCAATTCACTTCATTCCCTTCTCTTCCCTTCCCTTCCCTAGACTTTCCTTCCCCTTCCCTATTCTTCCGTTTCCTTACCTTCTTCCTTTCGCTATACTGTCAATAATTCTTTCCTCCACTTCTTACTTCTCTCTTCTTACTTCTCTCCTCTCCTATCCTTTCCATGCCATCTACCTTACCCCTTTATCCTCTCCCATTACCTTCATTCGTTTCTCCCTTACTTCGCCGGGTCCTCCCATTCTTTCCATCATACCACTCTGGCCTCTATAAACAGCTTTCCTCTTCCCTTCTTACATTTTCCTACTGTTCTATCCCCTTCCCCTCTTTTCATTTATCTTTTTTTCTTCCCTTTTCTTTACATTACTTTTTCACTTCCTTCTTTACATAGTGTTCACATTCCTTCCATTAATTTTTCTTTCGATCATGAACAGCACTCATCTCCCCTCTTCATGACTTCCTACAGCCCTCGTCTCTTCCTTCTAATATCCTCATTCCACTGTCTCACTTTCTCCTTTTTCCTTCCTTCTTTTTATCACCCAGTCCTCACACTCCCCCTTTTTTTCCACCATTAGCACAACTACCAAATCCTTCTTACTACCACCAGACGATTTTTTATTCAGTGAGAGATTTCTCGACTCATAGGGTTAGACATAGCCCTCATTAATACCGGTTTTATAACTGGTCTGAATAAAATAAAATGATACACACAAGAATAAAAACAATGGTGTCACCGCAGTATTGGCGTTAGCAGAATTCCTCTTCCCCTCCTATGGTTTTCTACTGTTCCCTCTCATTTTTTTTTTTTTAACCCTTCCATCGCATACACTCCTTCCCTTAGCTTTCAGTTCTTCCTTACTGGTTCCCATCCCTTCCCTTCCCACAGATTTCCTTCCCTATTATCTCTTTTTGTCCTTCCTTTTTCTTCACTCCTTCCCTTTACTCCCAACACTTTTCATCTTATTCTCACTGCTTCTCCTCCTATCCCGTCCATTTCCTTCCCATTGCCATGTTCATCCCATCACTCATCATCCTTTCCCTCCTTCCCTTCTATATCTCCCTCTCCCTCTCCCTCTCCCTCTCCTTTCCCTTCCTTTCATTGACCTCCTCCTCCACCTCCTCCCCTTTTTCCTCTTCCACCTTCTACCCTCTCTCCTCCCTTTCTTTCATTAAAATTTCCCCTCAGACTCTTTTTTTTTTTTACTCTCTCTCTCTCTCTCTCTCTCGCTCTCGCTCTCTTCACCTGCTAAGCCCCTGGAGTAAAACTAATGTGCCCTGCTGCTAATCCCTGCTAATGAACCTTCTTGGCTTCTGCTCACGCCATAATGGATGCTGCTCATAAAGGTGGTAACTAGCAGGAAGTGGGTAGCAGCTGATCAGGAACAATCAATTAGCAGGAGGTAGGTGACAGGATAAATCGGTAAGCAGGAGGAGGTAAGTGGGTCAGGAACAATAGGGAAGGTGTCGGAAGGTAACACAGGAACAATCAATCGCTAAGTAGGAGATGGTAGGTAACAGTCGGTCAGGAACAATCGATAAGTAGGAGGGGGTAGGTAACAGTCGGTCAGCAAAAATCAGTAAGTAGCAATTGGTTATTACAAGTTTGTGAGTAACAGTAGGCAATGTGACACTAGTAAGCCCATAAGTACTCCAAGTTAAAAGCACTCGATAGGTAAGTCTGTAAGTTAGGAAAAGTAAGTCGGTAAATAAGTCTACGAAAATAATGATGACTCCCACCTCCCTTCCCATTTATATCACGAGGGGAAAAGGATACCACAGACGATGATATCAATGCTCTTCCTTGGGTCCTGCGAAAGCATGGGAGTAAAACGGAAACACATACATGGGAGTAGACTGACAGGGAAATACACACAGGGGAGTAATAAGGAAATACACACATGGGAGTAATAAGGATATACACACAGGGGAGTAACAAGGAAATACACACATGGGAGTAATAAGGACACAAACGCAGGGGTAATAAGGATACAAACATGGGAGTAAAAAGGAAATGCACATATGGGGGTAATACGAATACAAACATGGGAGTAGTTAGGAAATACACACATGGGAGTAATAAGGAAATACACACATGGGAGTAATAAGGAAATACACACATGGGAGTAATAAGGAAATACACACATGGGAGTAATAAGGAAATACACACATGGGAGTAATAAGGAGATACACACATGGGAGTAATAAGGATACAAACATGGGAGTTGTAAAGAAATGCACACATGGGAGTAAAAAGGAAATGCACACATGGGAGTAGTAAGGAAATACACACACATGGTAGTAATAGGGAAACAATGTAACACTGTAGTCCATCTGTCTTCACCTGACAGAACTGTACCACTCCCACAACCTGAATGCGAAGTCGTGATTGCATGAAATTCGAGGAACCTGAAGCCAATATTCTCTAGGGATACGGAAGCTCCCTGACACCTTTTCCTTGGCTATAAATTTTTAATACAACCCTCTGCTGCTCTCGTATGTTGTCTGTGTCTTTTTAACATGGACATAGGAGACAACAACAACACACATGAGATTAATAACGAGCTATATGAAAAAAATAAACCGGTAAGGAGAAGATGCTAGGGAGCCGCCTTAACCGACGAGAATACGATATTAATTTACGACGTTGGAATGAGTCTCCTTAGTTTTCTAGTCAAACCGATCCCCGACCATGACTACACCTGGGCATCACCTGAGCGGATATGCAGTGCGGTTCTTCGTCAGGTTAGAACAAGTACACTAGACACAAGGGCCCGTATTCCTATTGGCTAAGGAAACTCCCTAACACCTCTTCCTCATCGATTTCTTTTTGGATATGGCTGGTTAGTATCTTATAATAAGTCATTTATGCAGAATATGGCGAAACTAGAAGGATTTATGTAGAACAGAAGGGGAAAGTATGGCGTAATAAACAAAATAAATCGCTTAGGACAAGATGTTAGGGATCTTCCTCAACCGACGAGAATACGAATCAAGGTTAGGAACTAGATTTGGCCATAGAGGAGTTAGATGACAGACGGAGGAAAGAAGTGGCTTTAAGAGTACTGGTGTAGGTGTTAACTAATAATTTAAATGTATTAATGTGTGTGTATTGATATGAGTTGAATGTAATTAATGTCGTGTGCTGCTGTAATGGTGTCAAGTGTATTGGCGAGAATTTATTGTATTGACTTTACTGTACTGATGTTATGGTGTAAGTGTGCTGGTGTAAAACGTACTGGGAAATGTACTGGTGTAAGCGGATTGGTGTATGTGTTTTGTAAAGTGTATTGGTGTCATGGTGTAAATATACTGGTGAACAGGCTTAAGTGTACTGGTAAAAGTACTGAAGCTTCGATGCGTATTGGTGTAAATTATGTACGTATGAGTATATCGGTGCAAGTGTCTTCAAGTAAATATATTAAAGTAAAATGTATTGGTGTATGTGATGTAAATGTATAGGCTTAAGTACTACGATAAATTAAGTGATGTAAGAATACAGAAGTGATTTAATAATGCAAGTTTGTTAGTTTTGTTTGGATTCCTGTTTAGTGTATTTACGGAAAGGTACATGATCATAAAAAGTGTCAGTCTTACATAGAAACAGAGGGAATTTGGTTGCAATAGTGTGTGTAAATTTATGTGCATATTCAATTGCCTTCACATCCGTACTAACACGCACACACTCACATATATATCCTCACATACATCCCCATACACGCTTACTCTCTCTCTCTCTCTCTTAGATTCATTTCCCGATCTGAACACCAGGTAAAGATACGTGGGCGCTCTCCTATCATGGCATCTAAGGTCATATCGATAGGTTTAGATCCTGCTGGGTGAGGCTGGTATTAAGCGGTATCCCACATGCCTCCGCCTCACTCCTGCAACTGAGAGAGAGAGAGAGAGAGAGAGAGAGAGAGAGAGAGAGAGAGAGAGAGAGAGAGAGAGAGAGAGAGAGAGAGAGAGAGAGAGAGAGAGAGAGAGACTGTGTGTGTGTGTGTGTGTGTGTGTGTGTGTGTGTGTGTGTGTGTGTGTGTGTGTGTCGCAGTCTGGGAGCAACCTGGGGTCAGCAAGCTTCTTTTTTTAGAATTAATTTTGGTTA
>NC_137064.1:30313073-30333073 GCF_032717465.1 Coenobita brevimanus | reverse complement strand
AGGAGGGGAGGGTGTACATAATGAGGGACGGGACGGGAGGGGAAGGAGAGAGAGCGGGAGGGAATGGAAGAGAAAGGGCGGAGGGGAAAGGGCATGGAAGGAAAGGGGAATGGAAGGAGGCAATATCACACAGGATTACACAGGAAAGCAAACAGCAACAGACTTTATGGTCCTTTCGAGGCTGCTTGTTAGAGAAAACTATGACTACAAGATCTAACTCTACATGCTGAAGGATAAGGATAGTAAAGCTAGAAGGCTCCCCCCACCACCAAACCCTCCAGGAAAAAGTGAGAAAAACCACCATGCAGCATGGAAAAACTGACATGGAAATTTTATAGGAAACACTGGAAAGGAAAAGTCACATTCTATAATACTTTATCTATAAGCTACCCGATAGAGTAACCTGAAAAAGAAAGTAAACAAATAAAATAATAGTTACGGCATGACATTATAAACCGGTACATTGAGTTAATGGGAAGTCTGTGGACATAACGTGGAAGCTACACACTGCACAGTGTGGATGTTAAGGGGTGGTGCGGCGACCTTCCCTGGCGCTTTTTAGGTAGGCAGCAGTCAATCAGGCCCTAGCGCCGTTTGCTCCACTGAGACAAGGAACTATCCCATGTGGGACAAGTACACAAGTTTCATCCTGAAGCAGTGACCCCTGGTACATTAAAAAAATCCCGATGGTGGTCACTTGACTAACATGGACCCTCAGTGATCCACAGCCCATCACAGGTCGAAAGTAAGAGTAGTGACCGTTAACTCAGGGTTATCTGTGCAGATCCTAATCTGTGCTTATATTGCCTTCTTTGCATTGGGGAGATTGAAAAATATATAGGACGGGTGTCTTAGATAAAAGAGGACTGCACAGTGCACAGTGTGGGTGTGCAATGCACAGAGTGGATGTTTAGGGGTGGTGCGGCAACCTTCCCTGGCGCTTTTTAGGTAGGCAGCAGTCAATCAGGCAATAGCTCCGTTCACTCCACTGAGACAAGGAACTCTCCCATGTGGGACAAGTACACAAGTTTCATCCTGAAGCAGTAACCCCTGGTACATTAAAAAAATCCCGATGGTGGTCACTTGACTAACAGGGACCCTCAGTGATCCACATCCCATCACAGGTCGAGAGTAAGAGTAGTGACCGTTAACTCAGGGTTGTCTGTGCAGATCCTAATCTGTGCTTACTGTATATTATCTCATTTGCTTTGGGTAAATCGAAAAACGTATAATGACGTTACGTGATGCTATGTTAAGTTTACGGGGTGTCCTGTAGACACGAGAGGACTGCACAGTGTGGATGTTAATATGGATGGAATGGAAGGGATGAGAAGCAGAGAGAAGGAATGGGAGGAAAGGAAAGAATGGAGAGTTTTAAACAATGGAAGGGAATGGGTATGGAGAATGTAAGGGCAATGAAAGGAAAGGGAAAGAGGAAAAAAAAAACTAAGAAGTGAATATAAGGTGATAGATGGGGAAAGTGCACTGAAGGTGTGTGTGTGGGGGGGAGGGTCCAGAAACCTCCGTCAGGCTGTCTTGAGGAGAGGAGAAGATAAGAGAGGATAGGAGACGAGCAAAGGAGAGGAGAGGGGTAGAAAGGAGACGAGAGAAAAGAAAAGAGATAAAAGATAAGAGAGAAGAGAAGAGATGAGAATAGAAGAGAAGGAAAGAGATAAAACAGAGAGAGAAGAGATGACAGGGGAAGAGAGGGGAAGAGATAAAAGATAAGAGAGAAAAGAAAGTACAGAAGAGAGGAGAGGAGAAAAGAGAGAAGGGAAGAGAAGAGAGGAGAGAAGAAACGAGATACAGGCGGAGACAAGAGAGAGGAGGAGAAGGGAGGAGAAGAAAAGAGGAGAGGAGAGGAAAGGAGAGGAGAGGAGAGGAGAGGAGAGGAGAGGAGAAGAGATGAGAGAAGAGAAAGGAGGAAAGGGGAAAAAAGGACCGGGTAGGGAAGAGAAGAGTAAGGAGAAGTATGCAGGAGCCTTCGTCAGGTTGTTTTAAGAGGAGGAAGAGGAGGAAGCATATGGTGAAGAGGAAAAGCAGAAGAGATGAAAGCAGTGGGAAAAGAGGGATGGGGAGAAAGGAGGGATGGGGAGAAGTGACAGGGAGAAAGGAGGGATGGGGAGAAGTGACAGGGAGAAAGGAGGGATGGGGAGAAAAGAGGGAAGGGGAGAAAGAGGAATGGAGAGAAAAGAGGAACGTGGAGAAAAGAGGAAAGACTGGGGAGAAAAAAGGGATGAGGAGAAAAGAGGAATGGGGAGAAACATGGGACGGGGAAGAAAAGAGATGGGGAGAAAAGGTTGGAATGGGGAGATAGAGCCTCAGAAAGGGAAAGGGGACAAAATCCTCCGTCACACTCCTTGGTTTGTATTCTCGTCAGCTAAAGAAGTCCCCTAACACCTTTCCCTTTGCTATTTATTTTGCTAAGTTATGTGACCTAATATCGCCTCACTTTATACACACAGCGTGCAAAAGGATATTAATCAGCCATGTCTAAAAATAAATCGCTTAGGAAGAGGTATTAGGGTGACTTACGTATCTTGCTCATTAGGAAGACACGAAGAAAAACGTAAGGAAAAGAAGAAAAGCGTGAGGAAAATGAGAAAAAGTACTCTTTACTGAATGGGAGGAAGAAGGAAGAGAGAAGAGAGGTGAAAGGAAAGAGAGGCGAGGGGAAGGTGCACGGATGAGAGGGGATAAAGGAAGGGGAATAGAGGGAAAAGAAGACTGAGAAAGGGTGTGAGGCGAACTGAAGAGGGAAGTAAAGAGAGGGGAGTGAGTGGAGAGAGAGAGAGAGAGAGAGAGAGAGAGAGAGAGAGAGAGAGAGAGAGAGAGAGAGAGAGAGAGAGAGAGAGAGAGTGTGAGGCGAACTGAAGAGGGAAGTAAAGAGAGGGGAGTGAGTGGAGAGAGAGAGAGAGAGAGAGAGAGAGAGTGTGAGGCGAACTGAAGAGGGAAGTAAAGAGAGGGGAGTGAGTGGAGAGAGAGAGAGAGAGAGAGAGAGAGAGAGAGAGAGAGAGGCGAACTGAAGAGGGAAGTAAAGAGAGGGGAGTGGAGAGAGAGAGAGAGAGAGAGAGAGAGAGAGAGAGAGAGAGAGAGAGAGAGAGAGAGAGAGAGAGAGAGAGAGAGAGAGAGAGAGAGAGAGAGAGAGAGAGAGAGAGAGAGAGAGAGAGAGAGAGAGAGAGAGAGAGAGAGAGAGAGAAATACAGGGAAATGAAGAAAGGCAAGAAGAGAAGAAAGGAGAACATGAAAGGAAGAGAGAAGACGGAAGAAAGGAAAACCTGAAAGGAAGAGAGGAAAATGAAGGGAGGAAGAGGAAACGTGAGGGGAAGAGAAGACAGGGATATGGAAGATGGGGGTTAAGAGACGGGGGTGGGAGAGGGGAGTAGGAGGAAAGAGGGGAGCGAAAGGAGGAGGGGAAAATAATGTAGAGGAGAGGTGACGAAGCGGATGTGAAGACGGGGAGATGGAAGCGGGGAGTCAAGAGAGGGAGGTGAGAGGGGAGTAGGAGGGAAGAGGGGAGTAAGAGGGAAGAGGGGAGTGAGCAGGTTGTTTAAGGGGTGGGGGAGGAGAAGCAAGGGTGGCAGATTTCTTCGTTCACTTCCACAATACTTCGTCCACTAGTCACCACGCAGTGGACGGGGAAAGAATGATGGAAGAGACGGGTGGGGAAGAGAGGAGGTTATGGGGAAAGAAAGAGAAGAGGAGAAGGAAAGGAAATGGAAAGGGAGAGGAAAGGGAAAAGAATGGGAAAGAGGAAAGGGACAAGGAAGAGGAAAGGGACGAGGAAGAGGAAAGGGACGAGGAAGAGGAAAGGGAAGGGGAAAGGGAGTGGGTGGAAGAGGAAGAGAAGGGTAAAGGAAAGGGAGGGGGGGGGAAGGAACGGGAAAGAAAAGGGAAAGGATAATGGTAAGGAAAGAAGTGGGGAAGGGAGAGGAGAGGGAAAGGGATTGAGAGGGATGGAGATGGGACGAAAACTGGGAATGGAGAGGGAGAAAGAAGGATTGGGATGGGAGAGGATGGGAGAAGGAGAGAGAGGGAAAGGAAAGAAAGTAAGGGAGGGCTGGGAATGGAATAGGGAAGAAAGAGGATGTGAGAAGGGAAAGGCAGAGGAAGGGGGTGGGAGAAAGGAAAGGGAGGGAAAGGCAGAGGGAGGGGGTGGGAGAAAAGAAAGGGAGGGAAAGGATATAGGAGGGAGAGGGGGAGAAAGGAGAAGGAACATGGAGAGGAATGGAGAGGGAGAAAGAGAGGAACAGGGAGGAAGAAAGAGAAATTAGGTACAAAAAAGGGAAAGGACAGTGAGGGAAGGAAGGAGAAGAAAGAGGGAGAGGAAGATAAAAGGAAGAGTGAGGGAGGAGGAGAGATGGGGAGAAAAGAAGAGGGAAGGAGGACTGGTGGGGAGGAAGAGGAGGACGTGATGGAAGAGACAAGTATGGAAGAGTTAAAGTTATGGAGGAGGAAGAGGAAGAGGGGAAGAGAAGGAGAGGTAAAGGAAGTGGGGAGAAGGAGAGGAGAGGGTGAAAGTGAAGTAGAGGTGAAAGAGAGGTAGAGAGAGAAGGAGGTGGCGAGAGAAAGGAAAGTTAAAATAAAAGATGAGAGAGAGAGAGAGAGAGAGAGAGAGAGAGAGAGAGAGAGAGAGAGAGAGAGAGAGAGAGAGAGAGAGAGAGAGAGAGAGAGAATAAGGAAGAAGGGGAGGGATAAAGATGAAGAACAGGGAGGAAGAGAGGAAGAGGCAGGAGAGGAATATGTGGGAAAAGGAAGAGATAGCCGAAGGAAACCGGAGAAGGAAGGAGACCAGGTAGGTAGGAATGATGAGGGGAAGGAGGGAGGAGTGATGAAAGAGAGAGGTATGGAAGAGTTGAAGCTTGGAGAAGGACAAGGAAGGGAGGGGAAGAAGGAAGGAAGTTGGAGGGGGAAGGGAAAGAAGGAAGGAAGTTGGAGGGGGAAGGGAAAGAAGGAAGGAAGTTGGAGGGGGAAGGGAAAGAAGGAAGGAAGTTGGAGGGGGAAGGGAAAGAAGGAAGGGGAAGTGGAAGAAGAGGGTAGTAGGGGGAGGAAGAAGGGAGAGGAAGAAGGAAGGAAGCGTGGAGGAAGGGAGAGGGAGAGGAGGAAGTGGGAGAAGAGGGTAGTTGGAGGAGGAAGAACGAGTGAGGAGAAGAAAATAGGATAGGAAAGGAAGGGGGTAGGGAAGAAGGGAGAAAGAAAATCGAAGGAGGAAATGGAGAGACAAAAAGCTGGAAGTATTGGGGAAGAAGAGGAAAGGGAAGGGGGATGGAAGAAAGAGGAAAGGGAATGAAGAGAGAGAGGGTAGGAAGAGGACGACACACGAATGGGGAATGAAGAGAAAAAGACAATGAGGAGTAATGGATGGTAGAGAGAAACGGTGAAGTGGAATGAAAGAGGAAGGAAAGAAGATAAAATTATGTGAAGCAGAGGAGGAAGTGAGTGAGTGAGGAAAGAATAAGAAACGAGGTAACGAATGGAGAAGAGGAAATAGTAAGAGTGGGAAAAGGAAGGAAAGGAGGAAGGATGAATGGTGACGAAAGGGGAAAAGCTGGGTGAAGGTGGATAAAGGAGGAAAGGAAAATATTTAGGTGTGGAAGAAAAGGAAAGACAAAAAGGACGAGTGCAAAACATGAAGGAAGGAAGGAACAGAAGGGGAAGGCAGAAAAACATGCAAATAGAAAGGAAGGAGAGAGAGAGAGAGAGAGAGAGAGAGAGAGAGAGAGAGAGAGAGAGAGAGAGAGAGAGAGAGAGAGAGAGAGAGAAAGAGAGAGAGAGAGCCTGTGTGTTTGTGTTGTGTGTGGTTTGAACAAGGAGGGTATTTATTCCTTTATTTTACAAGAGGGTCGCCAAATGCAAGAGAGGAGAGAGGAAGGGAGAGAAAGAGGGAAGAGGGAGAGGAAAGAGGGAAGAGGAAACGAGAAAGAGGGGACAGAATAAGAGAGAGGAGGAGGGAAGGCAGAGGAAAGAGTTAAAGGAGAATGAAGGGAAAAGGGAAGAAAGGGATAAAGGAAGGGAGAGAGAAGGAGAGGCAGGAGTGGGTGAAAGGGTGAGGGAAGACAAGAGGAAGAAAGAGGGAGGGATGGAGGGTCAGAGAAAGAGGGAAGACAGGGAAGGAAATGGGAAGCGAGAGAGAAGGATGACATGATAGGAATTGGAAGAGGAAGACAATGGCGAGGACAGAGGAAAGAACAGAGAACAAAGAAATGGGGAAGTGAGAGAGAGAGAGAGAATCAGGAGACAGAAAGATATAGTTACACAGTTGCACAGACCACACAGACATTACACTCCTTGGCTACCCTCCTCGACTCACCGACCTTAAACCAAGTCTTTAATTACAGACGTTCATGAATAGGGCAACAAATGGAGTGGTGACAGAGAAGAAAGTGACCGAAAAGAGAGAGAAAAAAAGCAAGGAATATAGATGAAAATATATATGGACGAGAATGGAACGAAAGGAAACAATATGAAAGAACAGGGTATGTGGGAAATTAAATGAGAAGGGTGAACGAAAAGATGAAGGAAGAGAAAAGCATGAAAGAAACAAGAGGATGATAAAGTGTATAAAGGAAGAATGTAGTATCGTCTCTTTCACATCACGACGATTTATCCCTTCATTCTTGCTACCACCAGACGATTTCCTTCAGCTTGGGAGAAATTTTTCTAACTGGGGGAGGGCTGAGACAGTCTTCATTAACCCCTTTACTACAAAAACTCTTCCTTAGCTCAATAGAATCGTCCGTGGCTTGCATGAATTAAATAAAGGCTTTAGTAAGGATGGCGTTATGAGTAAGGAGAAATATAAAAGCAGAGAATAAAGACAAGAGAAGGAATTGGATGGATGGGAGGAATACAAGAGGAAGGAGTGGAAAGATAAACGAGAAGGAAGTAGGAAAAGAGAACTAGGGGATGAGGAAATAAAAACAAGGGAAGGGATGTGACGCGAAATATAAAGATAGGTGAGAGAGAGAGAGAGAGAGAGAGAGAGAGAGAGAGAGAGAGAGAGAGAGAGAGAGAGAGAGAGAGAGAGAAAGGGAGGGAAGGGTGGCAGGAAGGGAGAGCCAGGCTGTGTTTATATTTACGTGTTTACTTAACGTGTTTACCCTTCCCCTCCCCCTTCTTCCCTCCCTTCTCTCCCTCCCTTCCCTACCTCCCTCCTGTCGCCCCCTCGCTTACCTTCCCTCCGCGTCATCCCTCCCTTCCCTTCCTCTCTCCCTTCTCTTTCTCCCTCCTTGTATCCCTCCCTCTCTCCCCTTCCTCTTTCCACTACGTACATTCACATTCCCTTCCTCCCAACTCTCTCTCTCTCTCTCTCTCTCTCTTTCTCTCTCTCCTCCTTGTCAACTCTTTCCTCCTCTGCCCTTTTCTCCCTATTTATCTTTATTAACTTACTTTTTCTTTCTCCCTTACCTTCCTCCCTCCCGCACTGCCACTGTTTCTCTTCCCTCCCTTTCCCTCCATATTAATTCTCCCTCCTTTCCCACCCTCCCTGTCCCTCTCCTCCGTCTGTCTTCCTCTTCACTCCCTTCCCTTTCCTCCCTGTCAACTCTCCCTCCCTCCCTCCCTCCCTCCCTCTGTCGCCCTAACGCTTACTTCTTCCTCCTTTCCTCCCTCCCTCCCTCTTCTTTACACATTCCTCCCCCCGACCCACTCTTTACACATTACTCTCTCTCTCTCTCTCTCTCTCTCTCTCTCTCTCTCTCTCTCTCTCTCTCTCTCTCTCCAGACTCCCTATTTATTCCATTATTTCCCTTTCATCATACTCAGTACTCTCCACCTACCTACCTACCTACCTACCTACTTGCCTACCTCTTTACATACCTATATACCTATAATCATGTTCCACGCCTTCCATTTACCTACTGTTCATACATACCTTCCCACTTGCATATAATTATCTACCTTTCCCCCATCAGTCTCAATTTATCTATCTACCCATTTCTTTCTATCTGTGTATCTATCTATCTACTGATGTAGAGTTAAGGGTCTGTTCAACCTATCTATCTACCTTTTTCTTTCGATGTATCTGTTCATCAATCTACTGGCATGGAGTTAAGGGTCTGTTCTATCTATCTACCTCTCTACTTTTTTCTTTCTATGTATGTATCTATCTACTGGAGTGGAGTTAAGGGTCTGTTTTATCTATTTATCTATCTATCTACTATCTGTCTATCTATCCATCTCTGAGTCTACTGGAGTGGGGTTAAAGGCCTGTTCTATCTATCTATCTATCCATCTACTGCAGTGGGGTTAAGGGCCTGTTTATCTACCTATCTACCTATCCACCTACTGGAGTGGGGTTAAAGGCTTGTTCTATCTACCTATCTATCTATCCACCTCTGTGTCTACTGGAGCGAGGTTAAGGTGAGTTCCAACCAACTTCACCCACGTCTTGGTTGCGGCCGAGATGATGATGATGGTGAGTGGTAGCAACAATGGTGGTGATCATCTTCTCCCATATCAACCATGTCACTTATTTTACTCAGCCTAAGACCAGACGATTTTCCTGAGCTGACGGGAAATGCAGGCTGACTCAAGAAATCCTAAAGTATATTATTCAGGTTTAGAACAGACGATTTTACTAAGCTGAGGGAAATACGGAATGGCTATAATGTTTTCACTCTACCTCGTCCTTCTGCACCTTATTTAACGTAGCTCAGTGGCAGAAACAGACAACACCAAGGCACTACATCCTTCCCAGAGCACTTCTTCATGACACGCATTATAATCTAGTGACATTTCGGAATTCAAAGGTTGAGAGATGGCATTTTTACGCCTAGTTAGAGTAAAATGAGCACAGTAATCCTAAGGTATTATATTCATGCAAAGAACAGACGATTTTGATGAACTGAGGGAAATTCTGGTTATCTCTGGACGCCATCATTCAGATTAGGAAAAAAAACAGTGACAAAAAATGAACACTGTCAAGCTCATCACGCAAATGGTTGTTTGCGGCTTTCTTACTGCTACCAACGGACAATTCTCTTCCACCAAAGAAGGGCTTTTCGGAGTTCAGGATTCTGTGCTATGGAAAAGATCATGTTCTTATTTAGGCCAACTCCTGACCATCTTTTTTAGAGCTGAAAGAAATCCCTGAAGTCAAAGGTTAAAAATCTGTCTCATGTGCATTTTTCCAGGGTTGAGACGTACTTTAAAAAATAATTTAATCAGAGCAAGAGCAGATGGTTTTGTGTAAATGAGGAAAATTCTAACAGTACATAGTTTGCCTGTTAGTCAGACACACAGGTAGACAGACATACACAATCAGACAAGGACCGACAAAGAATGAAGCCCTGACAGAGGAATGGACTGAGACAAGATGAATACAGACGGATCGAAACAGACAGATGGATTAATAAAATAAAGAAAAATATCAGTAAAAACACACCGACACAGACGCACAGACAAACAGAAAGAAAACAGACTAATAAACACTGATAGTCATACAGAAAAAGATACATATAAAGGCAGACATTAACAGATAAACAAATAAATAGACAGAGACAAACGAATAAAGAGAAAGACAGTAAGAAGACAGACAGGACATTTGATGCGGAGAGATAAACAGATCGATAAAGACAACACTGACATATGAATAACAAAGATCAATACCGTCGCAAACACAGGCTAGATGGACAAACACAAACAATGACATTAACTGACAGACTTAAAGAGACACATACTGAAGAATAAAATAAAGGCATGGATGGAATGAAGGAGGAAGAGATATGAACTGAACTGGAGAAAAGTAATGCACACACACACACACACACACACACACACACACACACACACACACACACACACACACACACACACACACACACACACACACACACACACACACACACACACACACACACACACACACACACACACACACACTATTTCCTGAGCGATTTTGTTATTTTTTTTTTTCAGACCTGGGATAACAGCATAATAATCACATGTATACAGGTTAATTACTTACACAGAGGACCCTACATTCCTGTCGTAATAAATATAGTGTTTAAAGGAGATAAAAACTTTAACAGAGATATCCATACCTAGACGCAAACTTACGCACGTAGAGTTATAACAATACATTAACCAAACATTTCTAAATACAAACTCATCAAAACAAACATAATGAAGAACGAAACGGCCAACAAAGCATAAAAGGAAAAGGTCATAAAACAATAACGAAAACGCGCCATAAACCATAAAAAAAAAGACAGATCAGCAACAACAAAAAAAGGGGAATACAATACAGAGGCTAAAACAGGCCACAAAACACTCCAGGCGCATCAAAAATTATCGTGTCGAATTGCCAGGTGAACAGGGACAGGAAAATAAAAAGGGGGGATGGTGTCATACTGATGAGTGAAGAAAAACAAGGAGGAAATTATAAATGGGGAGGGGGCATACTGCATGGGGGGTCATACTGCTGAAGAGACGGGGGGAATTAAAAAGGGGAGGGGGTAAAATAACAAAAGGGGAGGTTACACTGCTAGGTGAGAAGGAACAAGGATGAAATAATGACAAGGAGGCGGCCATACTTCTGGAAAGGGGAGTGTCATACTGCGAGGTGAATAGAGACAAGGGGAAATTAAGAGGAAGGGAGGTCACACTGCTAGGTAAAAAGGGACAATGAGGAAATATTTTAAAAGGTGGAAATAGAGGGGTAGAGAAAGTTCCAAACTCACAGAAACTTTCCCCTCCAAGGCTCCGAAACTTGGTGAAGAGAAAAATCGAGGGAGTGGCCACGCGACGCAACGCTTTGAGTGACATTTATGAACAGTTGGTCACCCGTTTACCTGTGCATTGCTAATTGGGCCAGTGGGCGCACCTGGACTGATTGGCAGGTGGGGGAGAAGTGAGAAGTTTAATGACTGGGGTGATTTTGTTTTTTTTTCTGTCGATTGGTGTCATTGTGGTTTTATTATTATTACTTTGTTGTTGTGTTTGTTGTTCAGATATTTGTATTTTATTACCATTATACAATCACAGTTCGTAAATTACCCCATTTTTTTCTTTTATACTTTATTGTGTAGAGTATTATGTATTTAATTTTTAGTACCTCTTATCATTAAAGCATTTCAAGTATATTACCACCAATGTCATCAATCTTACATCATTATATTTATCACTATCATTAATATTAATATTGCGACACGGTGGTCACCAAATGCACAGTCAGTCTAATGCCTATCTGTGCTTCGGTCTTAATTATACTGGTAAAATACAGCATGAACACACACACAAACACACACACACACACACACACACACACACACACACACACACACACACACACACACACACACACACACACACACATACACACAACAAGGAAAAATTCAGTATACCTAAATATCAGAATAATATTATGTTCGAAAGCCGGTACATGCATTGTCAGGATTGCTAAATGTGCAGAGTTACATTAATTCTGGATGAAGATAAAATTATCGGCATAAATTCTAGAGGCCACTGAAGACATGTTATTAAGATGTTAATGCCAAATCTCTTACACATCCTTGGCTCCTAACTCACACACACACACACACACACACACACACACACACACACACACACACACACACACACACACACACACACACACACACACACACACACACACACACACACACACACACACACACACACACACACATTACACGTTCAGCGAACCTATATTAAAAAAGAATGTTTGGATTCACACGCGGACCTTTTGCGTTCATAAGATATTAATGGCAGAGCTCCTGGTTGACATTTTGAGGGTGAAGTTGGGTGTCTGTGTGCTCTGGGGGAGGAGGAGGGAGGGAGGAGGCGGAGAGGGAGGGGGAGGGGGGAGGAGGAGAGGGAGAGAAGGGATATTGTAGTTTATTGTGACTCATGGAGGGGTGGGGAAGGGGGTGGATATTGTGAGGTAGGGAGAGGAAGAGGTGGATGTTTTAAGGGACGTGGAGAGGAAAGGGAAGGGGAGGGGAGGGAAGGGGGGAAGAGAAGGGGGAGAGTGAAGAAGTAGATTTATAAAGGTTGCAGTAAGAAGGGGAGGAGTGGGAAGGGGAACAGGGAGAGGTAGATATTGTATGGGTTGTGGAGGGGAGGGAGAGGGGGGATAGGGCATGATATTGTACAGGTAGTGATGGGAAAGGGGAAGGGTAGATATTCTAGCGGTGGTAGAGGGAATGGAAGGGGAAAGGAAGGAAGGGGAGGGGGAAGGGAGGAAGGGGAGGGGGAAGGGAGGAAGGGGAGGGAGGAAGGGTGGATACGAGGGTTGTGGAGGAGAGGAGGCTAGTGTTCAAGGTAGTAGTGGTGGTGGGGTGGATAGGGAAGTGGGGTAGTAGGGTGGGTAACCGCGGGTTCGATCCTGGCTGTTATGGGGCAAGTGTGTGGCTCTGAAATCGATATCACCATGTTTACTACTCTCCCACAAGGCATCAACGGCACATCAAAAATATAACACTCAATCCGAATGTGATAACCTTGGCGCATGACAGTAAAGACGGTGGGTGTTAGTGCCATAGTGTGGTTGCACAAAGAAAAAAATAAATAAAAATAATGCAAGGGTTATGAGACAGGGGATGTACTGATATGCAAAGTGTATGGGGATGCTCTTGTTGGTGGTGGTGGTGGTAGTAATGGCGGTGGTGGTGGTGGTGGTAGTGGTGGTGGTGGTTCTGCTGTTTTTTGTTCCTGATGCCTTTGGTGGAGGTGGTAGCAGTGGGGAAGATGTGGGTGAGAGGGGGTGTGTGGGCGTACGGGTTGTGGTAATGGATCTAAGGGACAGTGTTGGGGCAGTTGTGGGGGTCGTGTGGGGAAACACGAAGGAAAAAGAACAGAGGTTATGAGTGAATCAGAGGGGGAGGGGGTGATATTCGCTAACCTAGTTCTGGCAGACGTTGCAAATGAATGAATGAGAGAGAGAGAGAGAGAGAGAGAGAGAGAGAGAGAGAGAGAGAGAGAGAGAGAGAGAGAGAGAGAGAGAGAGAGAGACTGGAGGGTTTAACGACAATTGCAGGCTTGATGCAGGAAGTTGCAAATAAAATAGTTCTGCCACAAACACGTATACCCTATGATCCCTCTCACCTGCATCCCCCTCGCTTCAATTCACCTTACTAAAACCAGGTAAAGGAGGTAATCAACAACAGGTAAGGAGGCTAATCAACAACATGTAAGAGGCTAATCAACAACAGGTAAAGGGGCTAATCAACAACAGGTAAGGGGCTAATCAACAACAGGTATGAGGCTAATCAACAACAGGTAAGGAGGCTAATCAGCAACAGGTAAGGGGGCTAATCAACAACAGGTAAGGAGCTAATCAACAACAGGTAAGGGGGCTAATCAACAACAGGTAAGGGGTTTAATCAACAGGTAAGGAGCTAATCAACGAGAAGGGGGCTAATCAACAACAGGTAATGGGGCTAATCAACAACAGGTAAGGGGCTAATCATCAACATGAAGGGGGCTAATCAACAACAGGTAAGGAGACTAATCAGTAACGGGTAAGGGGACTAGTCAACAACAGGTAAGGGGGCTAATCAACAACAGGTAAGGGGGCTAATCAACAACAGGTAAGGGGGCTAATCAACAACAGGTAAGGGGGCTAATCAACAACAGGTAAAGAGGCTAATCAACAACAGGTAAGGAGGCTAATCAACAACAGGTAAGGAGGCTAATCAACAACAGGTAAGGTGGCTAATCAACAACAGGTAAGGGGGCTAATCAACAACAGGTAAGTGTTAAGTATCAAGGATTACCGAAGGACGGGTAAATGAAAGGGTTAATTTAGCTGGTAAATGTCAGGTATTATGGCTTAATTAGCAACTGGTACACGACAGGTAAGGGGGATAATCAAGAACATAAATACCGCAACATCACTTTCTACGTAATAATAAACAGGTAAATGCCAGGTATCACAGCCTAATTACGTACAGGTAAACTAGGAGGTACTGGGGTTAATCTAGAACAGGTAAACTGGCAGGTAATTTGGGATGCCGTGGGGATAATTTATGAGTAGGTAAGCTACGAGGTACTGCAGGTTAATTTACATTTTAGAACATGGTAACTACGAGATAAGGTGGTTAATTTAGAACAGGTAAACGGTGAGGTATTTAGGCTAATCTACGAGGTTCTCTGGTTAACCTATATCCGGTAAATTGTGAGGTATTGGCGTTATTTTAGAAAAGGTAAATTAAGAGATACTGGGGTTAATCTAAAGGAAAACTACAAAGTACTGGGGTTAATTATAAACTACGAAGTATTGAGATCTAATCATGAACAGGTAATCTACGAAGGAGTGGAGGTTAATCTACAACACGTGAACTACAGTGCACTGGGAATTAGTCATGAGGAGGCAAAAAGGGGGAAAAACCTAGGACAGTGCAGAGGCCGTATGTAAAATCCTGTGTTTCTGTTCAAAAGTGTCCGTGGATATGAATTAAATTAATAGCGGTGCATACATAATCACAAAATATACACATACCTACAGACATACATATGTACTCGCATATTCACCCAACATACGTACATACATAAATACATAAAATACATACACACAGACAGACAGATGTACCATTAATATGAGAGTAAACTGGTTATAAGGATTGCATGAGGTTATGACAAACGTATTATACGTAATATTTCTATGTATATAAATTCACACAACATACATACATACATACAAACATACTAATCACTCTCACTCATACGTATGACACTCACTGATACATATACGTCCTTCCTAATTACACACAAAAGTAGATCAACAGGTAGACACAACAGGTGAAGACGTATAAGCAGAATTTTGTAGCCAAGAAAATCACACACACACACACACACACACACACACACACACACACACACACACACACACACACACACACACACATGTACATCGACAGTGAGGTAGGGAGAAGCATACCAACAATTTTTGCTGCCTTCTCATAACACTGAAACATTAATAACACAAAACCACACAAACAATCAAGGCCACAAGCACTCAAGTAGAGCAAGCGACAGACAAGAGAGGTGAGGAGGGAAATAAGTTTAGAGAGAGAAAAAAGCATCAACACACACACACACACACACACACACACACACACACACACACACACACACACACAGATAAGTACACCGACGACAGAAAGGTGCAGAGACAAAGTTGAAAGAGCACACACACACACACACACACACACACACACACACACACACACACACACACACAGAACCAGATCAAGAGACAGACAAGGGAGGCCATACCAACAACATAGCGGGCCAGAATAAGAACATCATAATTAAGTCTAGAAAAAAAAAAAAAAAGGGCGACGGTCACACACGCACTGACTCAACAGTTATTATCTCTCTCTCTCTCTCTCTCTCTCTCTCTCTCTCTCTCTCTCTCTCTCTCTCTCTCTCTCTCTCTCTCTCTCTCTCTCTCTCATCAGTTTTAAAATTATTTGCTCCTGTTTCCACTTCCATTTTTAATTTATCTTTTAACAATTTTACAATCTTAATCATTTATATCTTTTCTTCATTCTTCTTTTTCTGGTTTCCTAGTCTCATGCTTTTATTATATTTATGTATTTAATAACTCTTATTCTCTTCTTCTTCCTCTTCTCTTCAATTTCGAGATGGTTTGTTCGTGCTTACCGATGGGATCTAGTTATATTCTCTCTCTCTCTCTCTCTCTCTCTCTCTCCTAGCTTTATTGGTCATTTTTCCCCATATCCTTCTTCCTCTTTACCTGCATTTCGCGTAGGTGTTTATTGTGGGGATCTAGGATTGTGTATTTTTTTCTTCCCATTATTCTTTCTCTTGTTTCTGGCTTCATTAGTCACTTTATCCGTATTGATTTTGTTTATAAGTTATTTTGTCCACACCTATTCATCTCCCTCTTCCTGTTCTCTTGTGTTTCGTGTTGTGTTCGTTCTTACTGAGGGATCTTTTTTTTCCATAGTTTTCTCTTTTTTCTTTTTGTTTTATCGTCATTTTCTATATTTATTTTGATTTCTTAACTACTTTTCTGTATTTATTTTGGTTGATTATTTTCTCTCTATTTACTCTTCTCTCTCTTCCTGTTCTATGTTTCGTGTTATTTTTCCCTATTTACTCATCTCTCTCTCTCTCTCTCTCTCTCTCTCTCTTCCTGTTCTGTGTTTCGTGTTAGTGCGTTCGTGTTTACCGGGAGGGCACTGATCGACCGCCACTCCAGCGCTGAACCATCACTATAATTAAGATTAGTAACAGGTCAGGCGATCCACACACCTACCATGAGTACCCTCGCTTTATTGACAGCTGGGGAGAGGGGAGGGAGGGGGAGGGAAGGGAGGGGAGGGGATGGTTGTGAAGAGCAGAGGAGGAGATGGTGCGGCAAGGGATGTGGAGAGGGGAGGGGATGTGGGGAGGGGAGGGGATGGAGGGGGAAGGGA
Organism: Coenobita brevimanus; assembly: GCF_032717465.1. Classification (NCBI taxonomy): domain Eukaryota; kingdom Metazoa; phylum Arthropoda; class Malacostraca; order Decapoda; family Coenobitidae; genus Coenobita; species Coenobita brevimanus. The sequence continues at coordinate 30,316,664 of NC_137064.1, read as the reverse complement.
GGGGAGGGGATGGAGGGGGAAGGGAGGGGAGAGGATGGTTGTGAAGGGGAGGGGAGGGGATGACTGGGGATGAGAAAGTCGGAGTGGAAGCTGGGGAGGGAAGAGCGGGGAGGTTGGGGATGAGAAGGGGGAGAAGAATATGTGGGTGCGAAAGAGACTGGGGACGCGGAAGACTGGAAAAGAGAGGAGAGGAGGAGGGGGGGGGGAGGAGTGTGAGGGAGAGGAGGAGGAAGAAGGGAGAAGCAGGTAGCCAAGCCTGGGAAAGGGGAGATGAGAAATGGTAAGAACATGTATGATGGAATTAAGGGAATGATGGGGGGGGGGGAATTGGGAGGAGGAGGGGGAGCTAAAGGTAGCTGGGGTGAAGGGACAGAGGTGGGAGGGGAGGAGAGTGGGGGAGGGTAAGTGAGGAGGGAGAGAGAAAGGAAGGGTAAGTGAGGGGAGAAGACAGGCGTGAGGCTTGGAAGGAAGTATGGGAGAAGGAGGAAATGAGATAAGGATGGCCTACGGAAGTGGTGCGAGACAAGTAGGAGAGGGAAGGTTGGGAAGAGAAGTGGGGATGCGAGAAGGGAAGAGATGGAGAGACGCGCTTGTGATGAAGAGAGGATGGGGAAGAGAGAAAGAGGTCACGGGGGAGTGGAACAGAATAAGGATGAGGGGAGGGGGTGGTGGGTTGGAAAAGATAAGTGTTCAGTGTTGGAATGATGGAAGTGAAGGAAGGAAAGAAGCTGGTTGGGGATGGAGGAGGGGAATATGGGACAGGGGGAGATGGGGAGGCGAGAAAGGGGAAGAAAGGGGAAAGGTAGAGTAGGAGTTGGGAGAGACGGAGATGGGGCGGCGGGAGAGGGGATAGGTACGGCTGGGGAGTGGTAGAGGACGAGGGAAGGGAAGGTGAGGACGAGGGAAGGGAAAGTAATGAAGAGAAGGGAAGGTGGTGGAAAAGGGAAGGGAAGGTGGGGGAGGGGAGGTGGAGGCAGGTAGGAAGGAGGAAAAAAGAAGCACTACGGACTAAGGAGAAGTATAAGAGAGGTAGGATTTCAAGGATGTTTGAAGAATGGGATGTAGGTGTATTATACCACTATAAACGTCACCCATCACGCATCAACCACATCAACCACTATCACCATTTTTCTTCCTCATACTAAAAATGAGGTGGTAACATCATCCACGCAAGAAACCAACAGTCACATCATACAGAATCATCTCAAGGTATAACACTATAAAACATCACATTAAACCACTTACAACAGACTTTACCATGGATAAAGCCGTCGTACCGCACCCAGAATATACGTCATAAAGGCCACCCACCCCAAATACTGTGTATAGCTGTAAGGGCGAGTTTAGTGGGTGTTCCCAGGGAGATCCCTCACTATATTACTGCACCAATTTATGGATTTATGTAAGTGTAAACTTTCTCAATAAAGCTAAGAAACTGTTACCATGTGTTTAGTCAACCTCTCCTGCATGGCGCTTCATAAGGGAAAGTTAAGGAGAGTCACACGTGGCAAGAGTGATGTGTGCACGTGGTAGGGGAGTGATGCAGGCACGCGTTGAGAGATGGGGCTGCACTGACCTCCAGGGTAAGTGAACTACCGTCTCAAGGATGCAGTGACTTGGTGGTTGGAGATTCAGTGTTCGTTGCTTCACGAGGCCGACAGATACTCGACTAGTTGTTAAAAGAGTTACACCAAGTTCGTTTCATCTATGGCGGCAGATGGTGTATGGTTAAGATAAAGCGTTTCTACTACAAGTACAAAGGAGTTAAATTGGTTTAGTAACGCACTGACTGACAATACGTGTCTCACGGAGCATAATGGGACAGGGGGTCGAACTTGCCTCATCCCAGGATACTCCTTACGTGGGCATTTATGAAGCATCTGAAACAGTGTTTCGAATTTACCTCAGCCCAGGATACTCCCCAAGTGGATTCTAACCATGAAGCTTCCGAAACAGTGGTTCGAATCCAACCCAAAATCAGGTACTGTTTACACGGACAACTTGACAACTTTACACCCCCCTCCATCGCCCAACTCCATCCCATCCGCCCTCCCCCCACCTGCTTCTTTTCCTTTTTCATTTTTCCCTCCTGTCTTCCCCAGCTCCCTCATCCGATTTTTCCCTTCCTTTCCCCTGTACCACTTCCTCTTCTCTGTCTTCAACTCATCCCCCACTCCATTCCATTCCCTCCCCTTTCTCATTCTTTCACCCTGTCCATCATATTTCCTCCTCATTATTTCCCTCTCCCATTCCTTCACCTTGTGTCTCTTCTCATCTTTCCCCCTTTTCTCCTGCTCTCTTTCACTTTGTCCATCATATATCCTTTTACTTCCTTCGTCTTCCATTTCTTCCCCTGTCTCTTCCTCCCCCCTTTCCCCCTCTCCATTCTTTCCCCCTATCCTTTTTCGCCCTACCCAAGCCACACCATGGAAGGTTACCATTACCATCGCTGCCTTCATCACTATGCAAGATCTGGCACACCTGATACCCACCCCATCCTCACTCATCCCCTCATACCCGCTAATCTAAGCTTCACCTCCTGTCCACAGCTAAGTGCTAAGCTACGGGCTGAGAAAAATGTTAGCTGATAGGAAGGGAGCTAAGAGCCGGTTAGGGAATAATGGGATATATATACTGAAAGTTTTGGAGGCAAAACTTATTGAATATATATCACGGGTAATGCCCTGGAGGTTAATGATACGTATATTTACCTTAAAAGGAGGGAAGTTATGAGGTTGCAAATAATATATATATATATATATATATATATATATATATATATATATATATATATATATATATATATATATATATATATTGCCTTGAGGCTGGAAACAGCTTTCTGTAACTGGAAACCGAAGAATACTTATAGGCTTAAGTATTATAAAACAGAATACATTACAAAATATGCAGCACTTTTCTTTAAACTCGAGAATACTGTGCATAAAATGTCCGATGAAAGACTAATAAAGCGGTTTGAGGAAAAAAGTAATGTAAGGTTTATTTTATATATAGCCTACAGTATATATATATATATATATATATATATATATATATATATATATATATATATATATATATATATATATATATATGGTATATAATTATCGAAAAATAAAATTTACAATCACAGGTTGATGGTTAGAAAACAGTTGATATATAATTGTTTACGGTATGATTATACACTAATTTTTTGTTTGAGAGAGAGAGAGAGAGAGAATGAACATGGCGTCTAAACTAATCCGTGTCACAATTACACACCAAATTTCTTGTCTTAAAGCCATAGGAAAAAAAAAAAAAAAAAGCTGAACTAACTCATGCCAATTCCAGAAGTGAAGAGGATACTTGGCTTTCACCTCAGATGTGATTGTAAGGCGTTGACTGAGATGATACGAGATAAGGAGGTAGAGAAAGGTGAACAGGATTAATGATACAATGTGTGTGTGTGTGTGTGTGTGAGAGAGAGAGAGAGAGAGAGAGAGAGAGAGAGAGAGAGAGAGAGAGAGAGAGAGAGAGAGAGAGAGAGAGAGAGAGAGAGAGAGAGAGAGAACAAGGAGCTGGGGTGAGAGAGAGGACCACCACAAGAATACA
>NC_137064.1:30233073-30305573 GCF_032717465.1 Coenobita brevimanus | reverse complement strand
CCTATCTCCTCCTGCCTCCCCCACCTTTAACTACCTCCCATTACTTACCTCCCAGCCATCCACTCCTGCCTCATTCTTCCTACCTCAGTTCCCCATACCTGCCCAGTTCTCTCGTCCACCTGTTTCACCCTCCCTACCCTCCCTCCTCATCCTCCCTGTCTCACTCTCCCCCAATCCCTTCTTCTTGCTATCAACCTCCCTCTCCCCTGCCTCTCTTCACCTGCCTCGTCTTCCATTGTCTCCTTCCCTCTACCTATATTCATCTCCTCTACCTGCCTCATCCTTCTCCCCTCCATCTACCTCACAATCCCTTTTCTCTTTCTACCTACCTCCCACTCCCGCACCTTCATTTGCCTCCCTCCCTCCCCCTTTTTCCAATCCTTATCCTATCTCCTCCTGCCTTCCTGTCTCCCCAGCCCTGCCTCCCCCTACCCATATCCATTTCCCCTCCCCGCCCCATCCATTTCCCCCCCATCTCCTACCTACTTTCCTGCCTCCCTCTTCCATACGTCCTTAACCTGCCCCCTTCTCCTCCCCTCCTCTCTCCCACTGCTTAACTTTTCTCCCTCACTCCCCCTCCCCACATCAATTTCCCCTACCTGCCCCTTCCATTTACCCTTCATTCCCTAACTATTCCCTGCCTCCTCCTCCCATGCGTCCTTCACCTGCCTCGTTCCCCTCCCGCCCCTCTCTCCCTCCCTCCCTCCCTCCCACTGCTTAACTTCCCCTCCCTCACTCCCCCCTTCCTCTCCCCCCCCAGCCTTCCTGCTGCGGCCTGCTGGGGTAAACAAGTGTCGTAAGAGTGACGAGGAAGGCAACAAATGCTGCCCGGATGTTTACACTACACACACCCACACCCACACCCATACTGTGTCACCCACCCGCTCGCCCGCCTCTACACTCACACTCACACCGTCCACATTAAGTATGCTCACACTACACTCATTCACACCCGCCCAACCACTCCTACGCTCACACCACACACACTACACACACCAGCACTACATCCACACCCACATTCAGCCCCTACTCCACACACCGACACTACACACATCCACATATACACACCCATTCTAACACCTAAACTCTGTTATTCCCCACCCCCTGTACATTCGCATACACAGCCCACACTATTAGCACCGACAATCTTCCATAATATTCATACTTCCACATTCACGCTGCTCATAGTCTTCTGTAAACACTCACATCAGAAACATCCACACATACAACCACTCTCGAAAACCAATTCTTCTTCATCCACACACCTCACATTGTTCTTCATTATCACCTCTCTCTCTCTCTCTCTCTCTCTCTCTCTCTTCCACCCTCACACTCTTCATGCCATTCTCTTACACGCACACACTGCTGCATCTATAATTATCCATAAACACTTGTAAATCAACGGAATTTTATAATCACACTCTCCTTACTTATTCCCATACACCCACACCCACACCTGTTCCCACACCCACCTACTCTTGCATCCACATTCTTAGGAGTAAACTAAGCCCCACACACCCATAATCTTACACCTTCCCTCCTAGGCTACATTCACATTCGAACACTATAATCTATATCACACACACACACACACACACACACACACACACACACACACACACACACACACACACACACACACACACACACACACACACACACACACACACACACACACACACACACACACACACACACACACACACACACACACACACACACACACACACACACACACACACACACACACACACACACCGCTCGCTGGTGCAGTGGTAACGCTCTCGCTTGCCAACTGGTGGACGGGAGTTCGCGCCTCGCTCAGGTTGCGAAAAGTTTCACTGACGAAGTGGGTGGTTACTGTCCCCCTTGAGCAAGGGGACGGGTGTGTGCGTGTGTGAAGGTCACAGCCTTGTCCTTAGATCGGACTATATGAGCTCTCAGCTCCCTTCCGGGAGGGTAAAAGCTGACGATCACGACCATCAAAGTGATCCTGACCGACACGGTGAATTACGGTGAATTACACACACACACACACACACACACACACACACACACACACATTTATACATCTAAACCAAGATTCATCTTACAATTTAGCTTGAACATCGAACCCTACACCTACACTTTTACACATTATTGCCATACACTTTGTCAGTCCACGATGAATAACTATGTGCAAGGTTCATCTACTACATGGGAATTTAAAAAAAAGTGAATGAAAGGAAATTAAATAAGAGTAGTAGTAATAGTAGTAGCAGTAGTAGCAGTAGTAGGAGTGGTGGTAATAGTGGGAAGACGAGTGAGTTGGGGACATACAGGTGGAATACCTCAAACAGTAAGTGAGACGAGGTGGTGTGGGGCCCTGCGGGAGGGGAAGGAGGATTTTAGGGCTACTGAGGCGAGCTCGGAGTGCTGTGAGGCTGGATGAAGCGGGATGGAAGAGGAGTGAAAAGACGGCATACCTGGAACAAGGATGATAAGTGGTCACCAAATGTTTAACTTTGTCAACAAAATCACTCACTCATTGTGCCAATGTGACTCACTATGGAAAGATATATAAACTTCGTGAGCCTTCTATCATAAACTTAACAAATACGCTTAACCATTTTATACATGGTAAATGCCTTGACATGGATCCCGCATGTACGGTATGTAAATTTTTCTCGCTCCGAGAATCTCGAAGATAACTGTCATAATAATCTTCTTTGTTTACAATTAACTCGTGTTTGAAGTACAGTATTTCATTTACCGCAGTTTGCTACTAACAATATTCCGAGGTAAGTCCCTGGACCTATTACATGTCTCATTAAGTGTAAGCTTCTACTCACAGAAGGGGTTATCGGCATACAATAAAAGAAGTCAATCAGTACTCTTGATCACGCCCTTTACATTTCCCGTAACCCTCTCATGCCCACGTTTAAAAATACTTCATCTAAAAACACCACTCTTAACGCCCTGCAAACGTCATATTTATTATGTTCTTGCTGCTGCCAGACGATTTTATTTCTAGGACAGTTCCATAACGGTGAAGCGGCAAAGGAAGGTTACTCGTATATCTAACTTCTAACCTGTGCAGTTTGGAGTCTCACCCGAGATAAAAAAAAAAATAATAATCAAGAGAAAGGAAGATTAGAATGGAGACGTCCGCGGGTTCAAGGGGTTAAAGCCACACACACACACACACACACACACACACACACACACACACACACACACACACACACACACAAGGTTCTGTCGGGATGGAGGCAAAAGAAAACAGAGGTTGAAGTTGGAACCTGTTACTCTCTCTCGTGGCCTCAGCGTCCCCCTCCTGAAGTGTTTGGATGCGGGGGAGAGGAAAGGGGGGCAAGGGGAGGAGGGGGGTAGAGGGCAGGGAGCGGGGAAGTAAGGGGAGTGGAAAGGGGTAGAGGGAATTACGGAGAGGGGGAGGGGAAAGGTGGAGGGGAGGGAAGGGGAAAAGGGGGAGGGAAGTGTGACAGGCGCAACCATAAACAAGTGGGCGGATTTAGATGGGGATGGGTGGATGGGTACAGGTGGCTGGATGGAATGAGTGGATGAGAAGAGGTAGCTGTGGTGGGTGGATGGATAGGCATGGGTAATGTGTAGATGGGTGGATGAGATGGGTGGATTTAAATGGCGGTGGGTGGATGGGTACAGGTGGTTCGAACTGATGGGTGGATGGGGTTAGGTAGTTTTATGGGGTGGGTGAATGGATGGTGATGAAGAATATGTGGATAGGTCGGGATAGGTGGATGGATACAGGTGACTGGATCTGATAAGTGGGTGGGTGGATAGGGAGTGGTAGCTTTATGTGATGGATGGATCGGTGAGGATGGAGAACGTGTGGATGGATGAGGATGGGTGGATCTGCAGGGTGGAAGTGGCTGGGTCTCGTGGATAGATGGGCAGAGAAGGAAGATTTTGGAATAATGAGAATGCTTAGATCTAACGGATGGATGGATGGGGTGTATGGTAGAATCTACAGTGTGGATGGACAGGGGAGGGTTGAGATAGCAATATGTGATGGGTGGGTGGGGGTTTAGGATGGATGTGGCTAGTTCTACGGGGTGGATGAATGGGGGATGGATGATGGGTGGATGGGTGTGCTTGGCTGGATCTGAAGGGTCGATGGATGAATGGATGGATGGAGGGACGGACGGACAAACTGATTAATGGACTGAGATCTACCACTACGGTCGGGGTTTCTGAAAGACGCTAACCAAATAAAAACTCACTGTATTCTGTAGCCTAAAAACTACAATACATTTAAGATACAAAAAAGAAAAAGATAAAACAACTAAGGGTGTTGTAAAAGGCATTAATCCACATACAAAGATTCTGTAACCAACCCTTGAAGATCAACTTAAAAACACAAAACAGGAGACACTGTGAGCGGGGTGAAAAAAAAAAAAAACATTAATCTGTAACTCAGACTGAAGGTATTAATGGCGGCTATTAATTGTCTCCATATATAAAATCTCTCTCTCTCTCTCTCTCTCTCTCTCACACACACACACACACACACACACACACACACACACACACACAGTCATCATACTTAATAGGTTAAATAAAGTACAAAATGAGGTGTTGGGAGACAGCTACCAAAATTACAACGACTCTGTAACCTGTAACTGAAGCTCTACCATGAGTAAGATATAAGTACTGAACGAGGCACTAATCCAATACAGACTTTGTAATCTGTGGCCAAGGAATCACCATAAATAAAGTACAGAACAGGGTGGTGAGAGAGACGCAAAGAAAAATTCAAAGCCTCTGTAACCTGACCCTGAAGATCCACCATAAATAAGATACAAATTGATGTGCTGTTCAAGGAGCCAAGCGGATCACTCCTAGCTCCTTCAGTACGATGACGTCTTATTATCGGCCGCCTTTGGCATGCCGAGGCGATATAGTTTTTGTCGGTGTGTGTGTGTGTGTGTGTGTGTGTGTGTGTGTGTGTGTGTGTGTGTGTGTGTGTGTGTGTGTGTGTGTGTGTGTGTGTGTGTGTGTGTGTGTGTGTGTGTGTGTGTGTGTGTGTGTGTGTGTGTGTGTGTGTGTGTGTGTGTGTGTGTGTGTGTGTGTGTGTGTGTGTGTGTGTGTGTGTGTGTGTGTGTCCAAAATATCGCGAAAAGTTGTGGACGAATTTTCACCAAACGTTCAAGAAATAACAACCATGTCGATGGACAGAAGTGATTAATTTTTGGTGAAGATTTGATGATACACGCCCGAATGCCAGCCGCGATATATTAAACTGCATTTTGGTCAATAGCTCAACAATGGATACAGACTTTTCCTTCAAATTTGGCTTGTAGGTAGCCTGTGGCGGGCGATTAGCATTCTGCCCCGAATACTTTTGTTTCATTTAATTCATGTTTCCGTCTATGCTTAACTTGGAAGAGATCTAAGTGGAGGAGTTAGATACACTCTTCAATAAAATCTTCTAAAAGGGAAGTCTTTCTTAGGTGAAATAAAATCGTCAGGAACAGCAAAAAGTTATACAGATACCGTTCTCGAGTTGTGGAAGTTAAAGTACAAAACGGTGAACTGTATGTGTGCTAATATTGTAACGGGCGGCTTGTACACGCCTGACACTAGCAATCAAGCCTTTTTTACTGGGTCCTGAAGGGTAATGATCCGCAGGGCAGGAGAACACCACTTACTCGAGAAATGACCCACCTACACCTAATACACCTAACACATTGGTATATGTGTGGAGGGTTTTTGGGGTGTAGGCCGGGATATGAGAAGTGGTTGTGTTCGTGAGTGAGAGTCCACGGCCAGCATTCCCCTCGCTTAAGGAGGCTCCCTTGCACTATTTCCTAAACGATTTATTTTTGGATTGGGCGGTTTATATAATTTTGTACGTTTTTTTTTTTTATGAAGTGTATGGTGATGTCAGAGTGATTTAAATATCGCAGAAGAGGACAGCAAGATATAATAAGGAAAATAAACCGCTCAGGAAGAGATGTTAGGGAGCTTCCTCCACCGACGAGATCACGAGCCTACATGTCATTATGGGAACCTGGACAGGGTATGATGAGGGAACTTATGAAAGGACATGCTACTTCCAACCCTTAAATCTTTACTCCTGAAGAAACTGAGAGGCACAGAAAAAGGCACAAATAAAAATACAAAGATGCTGTAATGTGAAACTGTAGATCCACCATAATTAAGATACAAGACAGTGTGATAAGGCTAATACAAAGACTGTATCTTGTATTCTGAGATCAGTCTAAAGAAAGGTACAAAACAAAATGCCACGAGAGATGACCACAAAAATACAAGAACTATGTAACGTGATATTAAAACTCCACCATAAATAAGATACAAAGTAATGTGCTGAATGAGGCGCAAATCTAAATACAGACTCTGTAATCTGTAGCCCATGATACACCATAAACATACAACAGAACAGGGTGATGACAGAAACACCAACAAAAGTAGAAGGCCTCTGTAACGTGAAACTGTAACTCCACCATAAATTAGATACAAAGCAGTGTGTTGTAAGAGGCACTAAACCAAATACAGACTACGTAATCTGTATCCAAGGACCGGCCATAAATACAGTGCAAAACAGGACGTTGAGAGAAACGCAAACACAAGAAAGAAGATTGTAACGTGAAACTGAAGGTCCACCAAAAATAAAACATCAAAAATAAGCCAGCCAAATCAGGGATGTGGAGGGCAAGTGGTAAGAGTGATGATCTGCTGATTACAAGGACGCGAGATTAATCCCTGGCTTGGGGAGAGAACGGTTTGATGATTGTAATTTCCTTACTGCAGACTTTAATGATCTTCCATGGGACGTAATTACATGTAAAACACACACACACACACACACACACACACACACACACAGCAGATTGGGACAACCGTAACACGTGTCTAGTACAGACGGTGGGTATTAGAGCTGAAGTGGTGACACGTGAAGGTGCACAACACGCAGAAGGACGGCTGGGTGTCAGGGAACGAGCTGCCAAGTCTATGCTAGGACTTGGAAACAAAAATAAATCAAATACAAAATATGGAGTTGTAATAAGCGCTGAACCATGCACTTTTTTTCTTGCTGCCCTCAGACGATTTTGTTCAGTTTAGATGAAACTGTTCAAATCTGAGGCGTTGATTAATATGGCGTTACCCTATGCATTATGAAAATGCTAAGTACAGTACTTGCAAAGAATTAAAAATCATGTTCTCGGCTTCTTGGGGTTAAATGTAATTATAATATTACTGTACTACTGCTACTGCTACTACTACTACAACTACTATTACTACTACTAGTAGTAATAATAATAGTAACCTGGTCTTTATTCAAAAGCGCCAGTTCTTCCTAAGGAATTCACCAGCGCTTGACACTCATTATCACTTTCACACGTACAGGAATTGTGACCTCTCTCATATACAATACAGACATCATCAAAGAAAGACACAGAAAAAAAAAAAAACAAGTAAACATTGTCCTCTGTTGCCAACCATCCACTATAAATGAAATGATTAAAAAAAAAAGTAGTGTAAGGGCAATAAACCATTATACAGAACACTAACTTGTAGCTAAAGATGAACCATAAACAATCTACGAAATACGATATAAAGACTGTAACGTTCACCCTAGTACAAAATGAGGTAGGAGAGGCGCTGGCCCATTATACAAGACCCTTAACATGTTTTCAAAGATTCGTCGTCAATACGATATGATACAAAGACTAACTTGCATCCAAATACCCATCCGAAATAAAGAAATTACAAAATAAGATGCCGACAAAAGCGCAAAACCACTTTCTAATACACAACTCTAAAATTGCAGCCAAATATTCACCGTAAATAAGGTGCAAAATACAAAAGAATACAAAGGAGCAAACGGAAAGCAAATAGCATCAGGTCTAATCGTTCTTTCAAGACTGTATGGTATAGAGACGACTGACTATGATATCTAATTCTGTGAGCTGAAGATATGGATTGAAAAGCAAAGCATTATAAGAACGCTAACCCATATCTCAATATCCATACTAAACAAGGCAAAACAGGTGTTCTGAGAGGTGTAAAAATTTAAATAAGAACCTGTAACCCGCAAAGAAACGCCATTAATAAGTTACAAAAATGAATCCAAAGTCTGCTGTTTTTTTTTTTTTCCAGGAGGGAACAACGTTATGGGCTTCTGGCCTTTGGTTCCTTCTTCCTAGCATAGAAAAAAAAAAAAAAACGGGCAGGGATTCTGATATACATTTACGATTTGTTTCTATAGGATGAAGAAGATAATGACAGTGCAGAGTCTTCCCGTGTCTCCTGTCCCTCCTACAAGAAAAAACCTTACTTACGAGAAGGAAAATATCGTAGGTTTTATTTGTAGGAAGGAGACAGGGATAAGGTAAAATTATTCCCGTTTCCTTAAGGAGAGAGAGAGAGAGAGAGAGAGAGAGAGAGAGAGAGAGAGAGAGAGAGAGAGAGAGAGAGAGAGAGAGAGTGTTAAAACAGGAAATCGACTGTAAATATTTTTCAGAATCGCACCCCAGCATCCCAATCTCCATCTTAAATAAATTACAAAGGAAGGTGTTGTGAGAGGCGCCAAGAGAAGCACGTAATTTATAAGATGACCTTTGGGTGTAGCTTTGAAGGTGAGAAAGCCAAAAATAATACCGGATCAACTGGCATAAACAGGGAGGTGCAGTAGTAAGGAGAGGAAGAAAAGGGTGTGTTTTGAAGGTCACGTCTCGACCAGCACACTCTTTCACACTTACACGTAGCACCTGACACACTCTTCACATTAACACTCAACACCTAACGCACTGTTCACACTTAACTAGCGCACTCTTCACACCGAACAACATTCACACTCTTCACATTAACACTAAACACCTAACGCACTCTTCACACTTAACTATAACACTCTTCACACCTAACAACACTCATACTCTTCACACCTAACACCTAACACACTCCACACTTAAAACTCGTATATAACACCTAACACAGTCTTCACACATAACACTCACACCTAGCACACTCTTCACACTTAGCACTCACACCAAGAACCTAATACACTCTTCACACTCTAACACTCACACGAACACCTAACGCAGAACCTAATACACTCTTCACACTAACACTCACACAAACACATAACGCACTTTATACACTCTCACACTAACACCTAATGCACTTCTTACACCTAACACACTCGTCACACCTAAAACACAAATAACACCTAACACTTCATAAATAACACCTCCTATACTTGTGGTGCCTTCCAAGATGAATATAAATGTCTGAGGGTAATAAGGGACGCAGGTAAGGGACACCTGTACGATATGGCGTCAGTATAATAGGGAGGATCCGCTGCCCAGTTATAATATACGATCATCCATCAGTTTCCTCCCTGTCCCTCGAAAGGAGAATGGTGGGCTGTAGGAGAGGGTCAACTTCACCTACAGTCCACCAAGTTCACCATCATCAACAACATCAACAACAACAACAACGACGACAATAACAACAACAACAACAACAACAACAACAACAGTAGCATGAAAATATTGTCATCGTAGTAAATGGATTAAGTTTTCCAGCCTGGGAATATTGTCTTATATTTCAATGCGGTGAAGAACGACAGATGGTCTTACTTACACTTTGGGTTGGAAAGACATACGGCCGTATTCTTAAACATTTCCTTCCCTTGTAGAGGCATGGGAAGGAATTCTTTAGCTGAATTGGTATTCTTAAAAAAATCCTTCCCTTCCTGAGCCGCGCGAAGGGAAAGATTTTTCCTCTGGGCAGCAGAAATTATTGGAACTTGAAGGAATTCCTTGACCCTTCTCTTCAAAAATTCCTTCATAAATTTTGCGCTTTCTGTTGTGGTTCATTGTCTTATATATATTTAAAATGTTGACGGAAGTTACTGTATAATTTTATTGATGCACTTACAACACTATACTAATGTTTAAGCGCTATTTGTGTCTCTTTAAAAGTGCTACCCATGTCGGCTGAGACAATTAGCCAGACATAAACAGAGCAGACGACGTACTACCTCCGATATTCATCCAGTCTTTTATGATCTGACACTGACAAATCTTATACATTATGGCCAGGGTCAAACGAGGATTCATTTCAAGAAACATTTTGGTTGTTAATTTGCCCGAAAAAGGAAAATCTGCCGTCAAGGTCACACGTGTGATTCGGCTCATGTCTTCCAGCTGGAAAAAACAAGTGAGCGCCGCCATACGAGTACACGAGACGGACGTTAACAAGTGATTCTTACACTTACTAATAACAACATTAAGCGGCATAATATTCCTCGAATATAATTTATTATCAAAATATTGTCTTGAGGAGTGAACACCGCTGTGGTGTTGGCCAGAATGGCATTTATGGCTGAATACAAACCAACAGTATAGATGTGGTGGCAACCTCCCATGTCTCAAATGTGCTGTGCTTCCATTATCCAGCACGAGATATGCGTGTTTTGATGTATTAGTTTATAAATTTAACGCTCCACCATACCAAATATCAGCAGGATGGGTCATTTTAGTTTAACAGGGCTACCAACCTGAACATTTTTCCTTCCCTTCCAAGGAAATCTTTACGCATACTGAAGGGAAAGAAAAATCCTTCGAAGGGAAGGAAAAGTTTAGGGAAGGAATTATTTTTAAGAATATGGCCGATAATTACCCGGAAAATTTTCAATCCATAAAACCACCTGTAGGCTTAAAACTGTGGCCTATTACTTGCGAGAGAAAAAAAATCATTTTCCTGAAAAGTTTACTGAAAATGTCTCACCTCTTTCGCTGGTGTCCTTTCAGTTGATTAAAATAGTCTACTGCTGCCAAAAGCGAAATAAAAAAAGGTCATTGAACACACAAACACACACACACACACACTTTTTAACCCTTCATTACGTCTCACCGTACTGAAGAGGTGAAGAATCGCATACTACACCCATTACTCATACTCACACTCGACACTCGGTATTCAAGATTCACACTGCACACCTTAACCTCATAAAAACATTGACGTTTCATGAAATACACACTTCACTCACAGCTCGTAAGATTCAAGCTACAGACTTTAATTTTACAAAAACACATTTACGGCTCATAAGACACACCCTCATACTCTTTCACCCTGCACACTGACAGTTTAAGATATCTTTATACATACAAGCCATTCACACTACTAAAACACTCTGGTTATACAACATTATTCTTTCATAGCATTCAGTACTCATTAGACAACATACTCATACTACACTCTCACATTTACACAACAAACTCAATTTACACCCTCACACTTGGTAACAACACACACACACACACACACACACACACACACACACACACACACACACACACACACACACACACACACACACACACACACACACACACACACACACACACACACACACACACACACACCTGGAGCTCTCACATGACTCTTACTGTGCAAAACAATAAAATGCCAACGCTCAATAATTAATGAACCTCCAGCACACATCAACACCTTTCAGATCAACATAGTCTCACCCTCCACATCCTCTCCCCACACTACTCCACGCTCTCAACTTCCTCATATGTCATCTCTTGAACATCTTCAGTGTCTCACCATCCATTTACAAAGTCTAATATCTCCACCTCTCAATTCAGTACAGCCATCTCCATAAATCAACATCTATCTACAATCAGTGAATGGGGACAAAACAACCTTGTCTCTTTTAATGCTAGTAAAACTAAATATATACAGTTTACTAATAGACAGATGTTGCCAGATTCGTACATTACCTTCAGTGCTACTAGTATTCCCATCTCCAAAAGTATTGAAATTCTTGGCGTCTCAACAGTGCCCTCAGCTGGACCTCTCATGTCAGATCACTTCCTAAGGCCGCCTCAAAGAAACTTGGATTATTGTACAGAGTCCGTAACTTCTTCGCCGATGAGCAGTTGGCTGTAGTTTATGAGTCATGTGCGCTCTCAGCTTGAATATTGCTCACCCTTGTGGAATGGTTGTGGAGAGGTTGCATTAAGACAACTAGACAAAATTCAGAACAAAGCTGTTAGAATCATTAATGGCCCTGCCATTACAAATAAACTGCCTCCCCTGCAGGTAAGGGGGAATGTTGCCTCCCTTGCATTATTTTAGAGATATTATTTTGGCAAATGCTCAGACGAAGTTGCGTCCATGGTGCCGCCTCTCCATGCCTTCCCTCGTGCTGCGCGGGCATCTGGTAGCGCTCATGACTGGAATGTCACTCACCCGTGTTGCAGAACTTCTGCCTATCAGAATTCTTTCGTTCCCCGAACTGCATCTCTCTGGAACTCGCTTCCCCTGAGTTGTTTCCCTCCAGATTTCAACCCACAACTGTTCAAGTCTAATTGTTACAGATATTTTATGAACAGAGGACACCAGTAATCTGGTGTACGGATTATTTTTTTTTTTTACTCATTTGTTTTTCTTTCCCCCGTTCTGTTATTTATATATAAAAAAAAAATACCACGTCCCCACTATTCCTCAACCCCTATTTCCCCTTCAGTTTCTCACTTCTACCTCCCCAACTACCCTTCAAATTCCCATTTACTTTAGTTCCCACAGCCTCATCCCCAACTTCCCCTAGTCCCTACTCTCAGTTTCTCGTGGACTCCCCCTCTCCTTTAGTTTTTCACCTATGCTTCCCCAGCCGTCATCAGTTCCAGACTCTCCTCTTCACCAAACACTACATCCCCACCCCCATTCAATCTCACCTCTTTTCGTCACTCCCTTCTTTTCGTCACTCCCTTCTTCTCCCACAAACCACTCTTAGTTCCTCATACTTCTAGCCTCCTACACAGCTCCCTACATCATATCAAACTGAGATAAAGTAGTACCATTTTCCCCCTTCGTTCACCCCATCACGGTCGTTATACACCCAACTCCCTCATTCACAAATACATAATGATGATTTCCCTTTCACTTCCCAGGCCTTTGTCCTCCACTATTAAGTCTCTAACAATCCATCTCTACCCAAGCCTACCCATTATCCCCAACCATCATGTCACTATTTTACCTCTTCCCTATCCCCTGCGTATGTTTCCCTGTTACCACAGCCCTAACATCCCCGTCCCACTTATCCCTCTCTCTTCCCTTATCCTTCATCTCCCACCTCAACATCGATTAAGATTCACTCCTTTCCTGCAGTTCCTTACTATCACACCCCCAACTTTCCACATCATTAATCTATCCATAACCACGCCTTCATCCTTTTCCCTCCTTTATTCAAACTCCTACCCTCACTTCCTCACTCCCAGTTTCTTCCCCTTCTCCTTCCCAATCCCAAAATCGTTATCTCTTCCATTCCCTTCTCTCCAACCGCCTACTCATAACATCCGAATCCACCATCTCTTCCCCCCTCCCCTACTCACATCTACCACCTCCCCTCTCCCTTCTTCCACGTCCCAATCCCAACCCATTAATCCCCCATCCATTTCAGCCTCCGCCCCACTTACACCACCTCCACCTTCTCTTCAGAACTCCACACCATTTTTTTTTTCAGTTCCACCACTTCCACCCTCTCTTTTCTATCTTTTTCTCACATACGTTCGATTCGTAGTAATAAATACTTTAAACTTGCAATTAAATTTGTCATCAGCCAATTGGTACCCTGTTGTCTGGATTTCTTAAGTATTCCATGTCTTCTTTATTTTTTTTTTTATCATCTTGCTTTCTCCTCTCTCAGCATTCCATAATATTTCATTTTCATTTTTTTTTCTCCTGCCACCGTTCCGCCACCATTTTTTTTCCCCAGCTTTTTTCTTTCTTTCTCCTCGTGTCAGTGTTCCATCATCCATTTTTTCTCCTCTCTCGTCAGTGTTGTCTATACACGTTGGGTATTTATAGAAAAAATCTTGAGTATTGATATCAACCATTCTTGCAAAATTCTCAAAGCAGTCCACGGGAGGGGGGGGGAGAGGAGAGAGAGGAGGGAATGGGAGGGGGACGGAGAGGGGGTGGGGAGAGACAGAGAGGGGGCGGGGAGAGAAAGAGAGGGGACAGGGGGAGACAGAGAGGGAGGGAGAGATGGGGGAAGGGGAAGAGATGGGAGGGGGAGGGGAAAGGAGGGGGTAGGTGTTGTTGGTGGTTGGGGATATCAATGTTGCAAAAGGTGGGGGCCAGGTTGGGGTGGTGGGTGCATGAGGGAGGGGGGCTTGGAGTGGCATTTGTAAATAATCTTGGCGGAGTTGTAGTGCGGCGACACGACCCCCGGGGAATGATTTACCCTGGCCAGCCCTCGCTACCCACAACAGGTCAAGTGTGGGCGTGGGAGAGGGGGGAGGGCAGAGTGTGGGGGTGGGAAAAGAAGTAGGCAGGGGACGAGTGTGGGGGGTTGGAGAAGGGGGGAAGGGGACGAGTGTGGAGGAGGAGAGGGGGTTGAAGTACCTCTGTGGATAATTTTACACCCTTCCTTTCCTCCCTCCTTTAACTTGCATCTTTCCTAACTTAACTCTTCTCTTTCATCCTCATTTCTTCCCACCTTAACTAACTCTCTCTTTATTTTTATTCTGGGTAGGTGGTAGGTGAGCAGGACAGAGTGCCATGTACTAGAGGTTGACGCCAGAGACACGTTGCTATCTACAATGGACTGGAAGCCCTCTAGTCGGTTTGGAAGCCCTCTTGTCCTGTAGTGTTGGATTTTCTAGTCTATGGCGGTTCCCCTCCTGCATCCCGCCACTGCTGCGGGTTACTGTAGGTTATGATTCGCTACCTGAACATGTTCCGTGCACACGTGTTGAAGGATGGTTTCATGCGGGAGAGCTAAATGGCCAGCCTTCACTGGAAATCATCATCATCATCACTAGAAATAATAATAAAAACTTACAGTTTCTCATTCCACTCTGGTCTTTATTTCCTCGTGTATGTAAAGAGAGGTTAGATTTGTCGCGTTATTAATCTTACTTCAACATATGACCGCCACAAGCCACTAAAATGGAGCTGCTATTTCTCTCTCTCTCTCTTGCTCGCTCGCTCGCTCGCTCAACAGGTCTGCTTCTTATTTCTAAAAAACTTTATTTTACTCTTCTCAATTCCTTTCCTTCATGCTTACTTTCCCTCTTTCATTCCCCTCTTCTCCCCACTCACTAAACATACTCAGCATTACATCTTTTCTCCTCTGCTCTTCGCTTTTGTTCTCCACTTCACTACTATCCTCGCCTCATCTCATTTAATTACCTCCTTTCTCATCTTTTATCCTCTAAACTCTCTCTTTACTCTTCTCCCTTCATTCGTTTTCCTTTCTTCTCCCCTTACAAACCCACCTCCCTTCACACTTTCACACCTTCACACTTAATTTTCTACTTCTCACTGCTTCTTCCTCTCCTCATTTTCCCTTCAGTCTCATTCATCTCCACTTCATTCCCTTCCTCCTCCTCCTTCCACACAAGCACACCCTCACAATTCTGTTGTTCACACGCCGTTCTTTACTCCTCTCGATTTCTCTCCCTCCCTCCCTCCCTATCTCCCTTTCCGCACCTTATTCTCTTGATCTTTCTCCCTTCCTCCGCATCCTTTCCTCTTCACACAGCTTTCTCTCCATTTCTCTCCCTTTCTCCTCACTCTTCCTTCTTCATACTTCATTCTTCTCTTCTTCCAACTTTCGTCTCTTTTCTCCCCTCACTCTTTCTTCATTTCCTCTCCACCACACTTCTTTCTCTCTCTCTCTCTCTCTCTCTCTCTCTCTCTCTCTCTCTCTCTCTCTCTCTCTCTCTCTCTTCTTTCATAATTCATTCTCTATTTCTCCTCCTCATTCCACAATTCTTCCTAAATGTTCTCTTCCTCACTTTTCATTCTCTCCTCCCCCCTTCCTTCCTTCTCTTCCCCGGGTCCTTCCTTCCTTCCATCCTTCCTTCTCTCCCTCTGCCAAGCATCCCATCCCTTTAGCCTCCCTCTTCCGCTTCCCCCAACTCCCATATTTTTACACACACTTCATCGCAACTATATTTTCTACAATTCTACCAATTTCCCTTCCTTGCCTCCTCATTTGTTTTCATTTTCCACTTCTTTCCCAGTCTTCTATCTTTCCTTTATATCACCACATGCATTTCCTCCCTTACCCCCCCCCCTCCCGCCCCCACTCCTCCTCTTCTCACAACCACACCCTCACACTCCTCCACTCTTCCTTCCTCATGTTTCATTCTCTATTTCTCTTCTACTCCTCCTCGAGCGACATCTCATCCTTCAAAACTACAGTTTCTCATTCTTTTCACTCTCTCCCTCTCTCCTTCAGAGCTCATTCTTTCTTCTCCACTTCATTCTCTACTTCTCTCCCCGATACTTCTCTTCCCTTTCTCCTTACGTCATTCTCTCTTCTCCACTTCATTCTGAACTCTTCTTCCAACTTCCTTTCTTCGCTTCCCATCATTCTATCATTTCTCTCTCTCTCTCTCTCTCTCTTTATTCTTTATTCTCTCTTCTTCACAGTTCATTCCCAACTTCTCTCCCAACTTCCTTCCTGCCTTCTTTCCCCCCTCTCCCCCCACCTCTCTTCCGCTCCCCTCTCCCCCCACCTCTCTTCCGCTCCCCCCTTCCCCCACCCCCCCTCACCAACAGCCTCGCTCTCTCGCCACTGTTGTGTACACAGCTGCTTTCATGCTTTTTGCTGGGGTCACGTCATTCTCCAATCACTGTTTTCCTTTGTTTACCTTCGAGTATAAACAATTCCATTTGGTGGCGACTATTTTCAGGACTCAGACGCGCCAATGGGGGACTTTGCGCACGATCCCGGGGAGTGGGAGGGTAGGGAGGGGGGATGGAGGGGGATGGGGTGAGGGGATGGGTGTTTGAGGGTGGGAGGTGAGGGGCGGATGGTGAGAGGATGGGGGTTTGAGGGTGGGGGGTGAGGGAATGCGTGTTTGAGGGTGGGGGAGGGAATGGGTGTTTGAGGGCGGGAGGTGAGGGGTGGATGGTGAGGGAGATGGGTGTTTGAGGGTGGGAGGTGAGGGGTGGATGGCGAGGGAGATGGATGTTTGAGGGTCGGGGGTGAGGTGATGGGTGTTTGAGGGTGGGGGGTGAGGGGATGGGTGTTTGAGGGTAGGGGGTGAAGGTATGGATGTTTGAGGGTGGGGGGTGGGGATTGAGGGGATGGGTGTTTGAGGGTGGGGGGCAGGGATTGAGGGGATGCGTGTTTGAGGGTGGGGGGATAAGAAGATGTGTGTTTGAAGGTGGGGGGGAGGGAATGGGTGTCTGAGGGTAAAGGATGAGAGGATGGGTGTTTGGGGGATGAAGGGGAGTTCCGCAGTTGCCTGGAGAGGGGGAATGGTGGAGTGGGGCGAGGGTGGAAGGAGGCGTCAGAGGGGGAGAGGAGTGATGGGATGGGTGTTGGTGGGAGAGGTGGGAGAGCTGCATGAAGAAGAGGAATGGTGGGTTGGGGTGGGGATAGATGGGGCTGCTCAGAAGGAATGGGTGATGGAGTGGGAGTTTGGGAGGGGTGAGGGAGAGGTGAGTGAGTTGTGTGCAAAAGAGGCATGGAGGGGTGGGGGACAAGTGTTGGAAGGGAGGGGTGGGGAAAGGTCCTTGGAGGGGAGAGGAAGGTGGGGTGGGATACTTAGAGGAGAGGGAAGGGGTGTGGAAAGGTCCTTGGAGAGGAGAGCAAGGTGGGGTGGGATGCTTAGAGGAGAGGGAAGGGGTGGGGGAATTGGGGTTTGAAGTGGAGAGGGATAAACGGGGTGAATGCAGGAGGGTGGAAGTAGGAAGGAAGAGAGGGGGTCGGAGGTAACTTGTAGGAGAGGGAAGGGAGAAGGGGAGTTGCTTGGAGGAGGGGAGAGAATAATGTTGGGGAGATGCTAGTAGGGAGACAGGGGTGAGATTTCAGGAGGGATACAAGTAAGGATGTGTGGGGAATGGGGTAAACAGAGAGAGGGAGAAGTTTGGAAGGTGCTTGGAGATGAGAAAATGTGAGGTGCGTGGAGGGAGGGAGCGACGGGAAGTGTTTGGAGGGAAGAGGTGGTGTTTGGAGGGAAGAGGTGGTGTTTGGAGGGTAAAGGTTGTGTTTTGAATGGAGAGGGGTTGGCGAGATGCTTTTAGGAGGAGGGGAGGGAAGTGTCTAGAGGGGATAAGGGCATGGAGGATGCTTGGGGGAATGGAATGGGAAGGCGGTGGAAGAGAAGAGGAGGGATGGTGGGGGTTGATGGGTTTGCATGATTGGGAGAGGGTGTGAGGGGATTGTAGGAGGGGGAGGGTTGGGGTACGCTATGTTTGAGAAAAAAAGAAAAGAAAAGAGGGGGTGGTAGGGTGAGGATGGGGTGACTACAGAAGGGGAGGAGGTGGTTGAAGAAGAGGGACAGTGGGATAAGTAAGACAGAAGCTGGAAGAAGGGTGAAGGAGGGCTGGTGGGTCTCTATGGACTGAAATGAATGTAGAATGACTAGAAGGAGGGATAAAGAATGAGAGGAAGAGGTATTAGAAAGATGGGGAGGAACGATAAGTGGGAAAGCAGTGGGATGGGGTGATGGGTGTGGGAGGGGGATGTTTGTGGGCAGGGCTGGGTGGGGATGAGTGGGACAGATGTGGGAAAATGGTTGTGTTGGGGAGGAGTGGGGTGCATGCAGGAGGGAGAGGGTGGGAACAGACGGGCTTACAAGATAGGGCTGGGGTGAGGATACTTACTGGGATGGTGTGAGGAGTAAAAAAGGGGAAAGGGTACTGGGCTGGGGGCTGAGGGTGGGGTCAACGAGAGAGAGGGATGAGGAGAATGAGAGAGAGAGAGAATGAGGAAAGGTTAAAAAGTAGAGGGAGTGAAGGAGGATGAAGGTGGGAGGGCTGTGTGTGTGTGTGTGTGTGTGTGTGTGTGTGTGTGTGTGTGTGTGTGTGTGTGTGTGTGTGTGTGTGTGTGTGTGTGTGTGTGTGTGTGTGTGTGTGTGTGTGTGTGTGTGTGTGTGTGTGTGTGTGTGTGTGTGTGTGTGTGTGTGTGTGAAGGTTGTTGAGAAAGTGGGTGGGTGTGGAGGTGAGTGTGGGTGTAGGGGATACGGTGAGGGGAAGGAAGTGGAGTGTGAAGCAGGGGAGAGGGGATAAGGGCGAGGGGAAAACGAGGGGAGTGAAGGAGCAAGGAGGGATGGTGTTTTTTTTTGGGGTGCGGCTGGGGGTGAGGGTAACATGATTGTAGACGCTACAGGGCGGGGGAAGGAGGGGATACTTAGAGGGGAACGGGGTGAGGTGAAGGGTAGTGGGGGTGAGGTAGGACAGGACCTGAGCTGGATGGGGGGAGGTAGGGGTGGCGGGGAGGTGATGTTGGGGAGGGTGGATGGGTGTTGGAGATGGGACTGGGTAAGGTTGGAGGTGGAGGGGTGAGAAGGGGTGTTAGGAGGGGTGCAGTGAGGGGCGTGTGAGGCAGGGTAAGGTTGGAGATGGGTGTGTATGTAAGCGGGGTATTGGAATGGAGGGGGGAGGGGGGAGGGGGGAGGGAGGGGGGGGACGTTTTAGTGCTGGCAACCTGTCCTAACTGGGGTAAGGCCAGACCTGCCGCCCTAGGACAAGTATATTAAACAGTATGGATAAACAGTTCTCACCTCGCGATAATGACACTATATACTGCCTCCATTTATCCCACCTGGCCAAAGCTGCGTCGTGGTAGTCAAAATAAACTATCTATCTGCATTTTAAAACTATCTATCTACATTTCAACTCTCTGGGCAGCTTTCTCGTGGTCTGGTTGCCTCCTTCAGCCCTTTCTTTTTAGTGTCTTTCTCGATATAATCTGTTAATATTGTTCTGTGTTCAGGATCGTTTTCATTCTTACGAAAAGCATGGAACAGAGTGCTGAGGTTTATTCTGTAAATTAATTCCTTCATTCCGATAATAGGTATGTTACTTTATTTTTGTTACCTGAAGAAGGTTTTATTCACATTATCATTATTATTATTACAGTACTATTTGAATTATATTCGGTTATCTATTATTTTTATTATTATTATTATTATTATTATTACTAAAATACCCATTACTACCCCTCCCAAACCCCTTCACTATACTCTACCCCACAACTACCACTTAACTGCTTTCAACTTCCTCCAATAAATACTTCCAAATACCTCTTAAAATCCCCTTAACAAACCCTTAAAATCTCCTATCCCAGAAAAACACAGCTACCTCTTTAAATTACTCTAACTATCCTTTCAAGTAACCTAAACCACGCCTTAAAAAAATCCAGTAACTACCACCAATTTCCCCCTCACAGCACCTAAAATGATTCCATGCTTATTTCCCAAACCCTTCCTGAGTCAGCTGCCTCGTTAATAACACCTCTAAGCGCTGCTTTAAAATTGCCCTCAATGTACATTTTAAAAGAACTTAAAAAAGAAAACAGAAGCACCCCAAACTAACTTTAAATATATCCCCAATTTCGTCTTAAAATTCCTTTAATTTTCTAAAAAATACCACTAAATACCCCTTAAAATATACTAAAAAAAAAAAAAAAAAAAAAAATCCTGCCAGTCGGAATCGTCCCCACGTACCGTATTCATTCCTTCTGGTGAAACCAGTGTAGAGACAAAAAAGTGGTCAACCTCGGCCATTTTGTTGACAAATATCCTTCTATTTCCTGAATTTTTGATGAGTTTGAATTAATATTAGTTAGTGAGGAGTTACATTAGCTTTTGTTAGTTCCATCTGTGCAAAAAAGACCGAAAAAGAGAGGCTGGAAGTGCAAGAGAGGTCATGTAAGTTAGACGGCCCTGTAGCCAAAATGTCGCAGATGGCCTCGTATGTACCACAGGGCCCTCGTTCCCATCCCCCGCGCGTCGCCTCTTGTTTACCCTGGCTCTGCGCATGCGTGGGTCAGGCTCCAGGTGGGTTCTTCATTATCAGGGACGGGGGTGGGGGGAGGGCAGGAAGGGTGGGGGAAGGAAGTAGGGTGATCGGGTAGGGGGGAGGGGAGGAGGGAATGGAGGAAAAGGAGGGAGGGAGACAGGTTAGGAGGAAAAGGAGAAAGGAAGGAAGAGAAGGGGTGGGGAGGATAATGCGAAAGGGTAAAAAGCCATGGTAGGATGGAAAAAGCAGGGTGCGAGGGGGAAGGAGCAGAAAGGAAGGCGGGAAAGTAGAAGGATAGGAAAGAGGGGAAAAGGGATTGTGTGGGAGAATCTGGAAGAAAGTAGGACTGAGTCACGGAAGGAAAGGTGGCGAAAATGACAAAATTGACAAGAAGGGCGCAAAGGGAAGAGGAGGAAAGGTAGGAGAAGAAAAGATGAGAAAGACAAAGGCGAAGAGGAAGGATGAAGAAGTCAAGGGAGGAAGGGAAGAAAAAGAACATAGAGAAGAGTAAAGATATGAAAAATGAAAACAAAGGAGGAATCCGAAGGATAAGAAAGAAGGAAGATGAAAGAACGAAGCTGGATGAAATTATGACAGGACACCTTACTGGGGAGAACTTAAAGGGTGGGGAGAAAGGGTAATTGAGAGAAGAAGAGAGGGGTGCACAGGGAAGAGAAAGACATGAGAGCACAAGAGGGGGAAAGAATGTACAGTACAGTATATCTAACAGGAAATGCGGTAGAAGAAAGTGCATATAGGGAAGAGAAGTGAAGGGGCGAATAAAAGAGAAACAAGTATAAAGGGCAGGAGGGAAGAGGTGTATATGAGAAGAACAAACTGACGGGGGGGGGGGAAATAAGAGGGGAAGGGATGAGAGGGATTATAGGAAGAATGGCATGAATATGTGGTATATAGGAGAGAGGGTATAGTATGGGGAAGGATGAAGTGACCTGAAGGGGGAAGAGGCGTGTGATGGGGGAAGTTTGAGCTGTCTACTGTACTATCGGAAGGAAAGAGGAAGGAATCGGATGAGGGGTTGCGAGAAGAAGAAATGATGGGTATGGTGAAACAGTGGGCGTACATGGAGAAGTAGGTATGTAAGCGGGTGTAGAAGGAAAGGGGGAGGAGTGAGTGAGTAGGGAGGAAGTAGGGGAAAGCCAGGGGATAAGGAAGAGGTGGGTAACGGGAAGGAGGGGTGGGTGGGGAGGAGGAGGAAAGGGTGGGTAAGGGGAAGGAGTGGGTAAGGGGAAGGAGGTAGGTAAGGAGCGGTTTAAAAGGGGGTGTTGAGGGGTAGGGTGTAAAAGGGGGTGTAGGGGATAGGGGTGTAAAAAGGGGTGTAGAGAGCAGGGGTGTAAAAGGGGGCTGTAGAGGGGAGGGGACGCGTGTTCAAGGGATGAAAGAAAGGAGGTGGATGGGAGTGTGGAGAGAGAAGGGGTGAATAGACGGAAGGAAAAGAGGAGATAGTGAAGGAGGGAGGAGAGGGAAGGCAGAGGGAAGGGAGAGGAGGACGAAGCGAGGAGAAGGGAGATGGAAGGGAGAGGAGGGAAAAGGGAGATGGAAGGGAGAGGAGGGGAAAGGGAGATGGAAGGGAGAGGAGGGGGAAGTAGGGGGGGTGTAGGGGTGAGTCAGTTGTTCTGGAGCCGGGCTGTTTGTCAACCCACCGCAACAAACAAATGAATAAAGCACAAGCAGACGCGTCTCTCTCTCTCTCTCTTTCTCTCGTTATCTGCCTATCTACCTTCAAATTTTCCCCCGATTCTATTGTTCCTACCTTATTTTTCTGCCAACCTTTTCCATTTCTATGCCTCTCTGTTATTTCTCAGCCTCTTTGCTTATTTCCCCCCTCTCTCCATGCCTACACCTCTCTATACTTCTCTCACTACAACCCTTCCTCCTCTCCTCCTATTCCTACCTCCCTTTAACTTCGACTAACGCTTTTCATCTCTCTCCCTATATCCCTCTCTACTTCCTAACCTATTCCCTCCCTTTCTAAACTCTCCCTACCTCCCATTCCCTACCCCACAATTCCTAGCTAAACATGTCTATAGGTGAATGATACGTATCTGACGAACTGTTTTACTCTCGATAAGATCACTGAGAATACAGTTACAGTGCGGTATTGTCAAGACTTTAATATTATTTAAGGTTTAGAGATAATATAGTTCTGAACATAGTTTTTCATTTCAACCTTTCTTGTGAAATTTCCATGACGGTTTTGCTATGCTGTCTGGTGGTCTTTCTCACTTTTTCCTGCCGGCGTCGACTGGAAGTTTTGGTAGGTGGAGGAGGCTTCCTTACTTAACCATCTTTACCTTCAAGTACATATCATTATCATAACTAACAAGCAGCTTCGAGGGGGTCATTAGGTCTGTTCCTGCTTGCTTTCATGTGTACTTCTTTGCCACCCACTTCCACTACCCTTCCCAGCTCTCCCCCTCCATCCACCCCTACCCCTTCTGCTTCCTCCCAGCTACCTCTTAGTCTCATCCCCTCCCCCTCCCCCTACATACCAACTCTCCTTCCCCTCCATAACTCCCCCCTCCTTTCCATCCACCTTCCTACCCCCTATCAACCTCGAATCTCCCCTTCCACCTCCCCACCTCTTGCTGCCACGCATCTCCCTCTCTCTCTCTCTCTCTCTCTCTCTCTCTCTCTCTCTCTCTCTCTCACCCAACTGTTTTTCCTCCATCCCCTACTCCCTCCCCACCTCCTCCTCCTCCTGCCTCCTCCCTCCCATCTCTCTCTCTCCACCCTCAACCCCCTCCCTACCCCCTTGTCTTGTTTATCTTACCCTCCCTGTCCTTCAGTTTACCCCTCCCCCTCCTCCCCCCCTCTTTCCTCCCTACCCTGTTTACCTAAGCCCCCTCCCTCCCCTATCTCTTCCCCTTCCTTCCCTACCTCCCCCACTCCTGCAACCTCCATCCCTCCCTCCCTCCCTCTCTCATTCTCCTCCCTATTTTTTAATCCGTAGTTACTCCAGTTCCCCCCCCCCTCTCTCTCTCATCACTCCAGCATCGTTATTGCCCCACTTGTCTCTTCCACCCGCTATTCTTCTTCTTCTCTTTCACAACATTCTCTCTCTCTCTCTCTCTCTCTCTCTCTCTCTCTCTCTCTCTCTCTCTTTCTCTCTCAATCCTCCAAAAGCCTTAAAAACATTAATTACAGCAGTCAGTTAAACACTTCACCAAAATCATCATCATCATCATCATCATCATCGTCATTATCATCACATTCATCATCATTATCACAACCGTATTCCCAGTCTTTCCAATAGTGATGAATAAATGGCAGAATGGTAAATAAAATAATAAAGAATGATCTAGAAACATAAATAATAAGAAAAACAGATGCAGGACCGAAAAAAAACATTAAAGAGGAAAAAAAGGTGCGATCTAGACAAAAAAAAAAAAAAAAAAAAAAGAAAAAAATAAACTTAGGATCCAGAAGAACAAAACAAAATATCCAAAACAAAACAGAAGAAAGGAAATCAGGTTACACACACACACACACACACACACACACACACACACACACACACACACACACACACACACACACACACACACGGAATAAGGATCCAGACACCATACACTACCATACTAACTACAACCACAACTACCACAACACTCTTGCACCAATCACCAACATTCATAACTACCACACCCAACCACAATTACTACCACAATCACAATCACATTAACATTTACACATCACTACAGACTACAACTACCATTACAAGATCCTACACCCATCACCAATAACCACAACTACCACCATCACCAACCACAATTTCCACTACATCCACAAACACAGACACCATTAACAACATCAACAACCACTACTACAAGGAAGAGGGGTTAGGTAGCGTCCGTAACCGATGATTTCACTGCGATGATCTTGTAATTTATTCTTGCTTATCCCAGACGATTTTTTTTCTAGCTTAGGATAGTGGTCCGGTAGTGAAGGGGTTAAGGAAGCTCCCTAACACCTCTTCCTAAGCGATTTATTTTGCTTATTACACCTTGCCGTCCTCTAATGTGTAACTTGTACCATTCTAATATCACCATACTCTGCATAAATAACGTACACAACGATATTAGCCAACAGCCGTATTTAAAAAAATAAATCGGTAGGGAAGAGGTGTTACGAAGCTTCACTTAACCGCCGAAAATACGAACCTTTATCTAACCTTCTCCAGTCCGAAAAGTCTCCCCTAAATTGGAGAGAGAGAGAGAGAGAGAGAGAGAGAGAGAGAGAGAGAGAGAGAGAGAGAGAGAGAGAGAGAGAGAGAGAGAGAGAGAATAGTCTGGAGGTAACAGGAATGAAGCACAATAGATATCGTACTGAAGAGGTAACTACAAACATCGTTACAGGAAAAGTACAATGAAGTACGTACCGGTAACCAGGAGATGGAGGAAGAAATTGCTGTGACTCTCTCTCTCTCTCTCTCTCTCCGTATGTTTCCGTCTATTCATCTGTCTACCTTTGATATTTTCCCCAATCTGTCTTTGTACTGACTCATATTTCTATAACATTATCTCAAGATGATCCATAAACTTGTAAGGAGCGATAGCAGCGTAGTATTATTTCGTAAAGATGATTAATGACTACAATGAACGATAGTATTGCAGTATTATTTAGTTATGAACCCTGATAATTGGGTAACGAGTGACAGTATTGCAGTATTATTTAGTTAAGAAGATTGATAAATGTGTAACGAGTGTAGTATTGCTGTATAAATTGGTTAAGATCACTGATAAATTTCTAAAGCGCGGTAACTATTCAGACAGAGGACTTTTATGTGTTATTCTTGTTATCTCAGGGCGAGTTTATTTACATCTTCGATATCAAAAGTCATTCCTAAGCCTTGAAGGAAGTTGTAAGAATAAGGAACATCACGTCATCGGAGTAAACTGGTTAAAGATGTATTAATTCGTAGAGAAAATACGCAATGAACTGTATGATCTAATTCGTGTGCAATATCAAGCCTCTTCCATATGCTGTGTTCATAAGGAAAGATCACACACACACACACACACAATTAGCAATACAATAACCTTATCAATCAACCACCACCACAATAACCACGATTACCGCATCCTCCTCCACCACAAAGACAATGTTTAGATCCGACCACAACAACAAAAATAAATAAATAAATAAAAACATCATAAGCACAACATTCCTTTCAGTGATTTAAGTTGACAGACGCTAAATTTTCATCTTTATATGCAGTGTCAATATGCACTAAATTACAGCTGTGTACAGTATATTATGAAATTTATGTGGGTGATTGACAGTCTAACAACCATCAACATAACAATAACATTCTCATTAACTCTAACTACACTGCCACAACCATTACAACTACATCAACCAGGCCACCACAAAACAACTAATTACCTTACAAAACAACTAATCACCTTACCAATCACACTCACGAACTGTTAAACCATACCTCACCACAACCAAACCTGACTTCACCACCCCTGTGACCCCATCAATACCAGTGCTGTATCAACCATTGTCCCTACCTCAACTCAACTCACCACCACCACCACCATCACAATCACTACTAGTACCTAACATCTACACGATCACCACCACCCTCAACTCTCCACTATCACCACCACCCTCACCTCACCACAACTACCAACACAATCTCAACCACCCCACCACACCTCATCTTAACGCCACCACCACAACTACTGTCACCCTTACATACACCTAACCACCACAACCCCTACCTCATCACACCACCATCACCACCCCTATCTCCTCTCATCACAACCCCCATCACCCCTACGTCACCTCCCCACCAACAGCAACAGAACAACAACAATCCCACGCCCCCGCCCTTCACTCCATGTCCTTGCTAAGTGTTTATTTGTCTGAGTGTGTGAGGGAGGCCCGTGTTTTTGTTATCACCGGAGCGCCACACTAACCGACTCACTCACTGACTGGTTGGTTGACTGACTGACTGACTGAAGGCTGAGTAAATGAGTGCTGGCTGACTGAATGATTACGTGACAAGTGAGTGACTGAAAATTGCGTGACAGACTGGCTGAATAACTGACTGGTTGAATGAGTGGTTGGTTGACTTCCACTGACTGACTCTTTGACTGACTGGCTGCCTAACTGGCTGAATAATTAAATGACTGAATGGCTGGCTGATTTACTGACTAAATATCCGAAAGCTATCAAACTGCCTGAATGGTTAACTGACTTATTAACTGATTAACTTAGCAGCCAACTAACATATTAACCACCCGACTAGATTGTTTTTTAAGTAACTGACTGACTGACTGACTGACTGACTGACTTGTATTCACAGCTGCATGACTCACTAAGGCTAAGGAATGAGTAAACAAAAGTAACTGAGCTGTGTGTGTGTGTGTGTGTGTATGTGTGTGTGTGTGTGTGTGTGTGTGTGTGTGTGTGTGTGTGTGTGTGTGTGTGTGTGTGTGTGTGAGAGAGAGAGAGAGAGAGAGAGAGAGAGAGAGAGATCTATTACCTTTACAAAGAGTATAATCAAAATTTCTATCTACCCTATCTATCTTCTGCCAGCCATATAATCTCCTTGTTTATCTTAGGTGGCTGCAACATCCCCATTAATCACTAACCCTTTTATAACGATCGATATAATTTTACTTTGCCTCGCTACCACCTATCCATCTCAATTAGCTTTGAAGATATACTAAAGGGAGAAGTATGAAAAATGAAATATGCTTGTTAAAATTATTCACAAATCTTACACACACACACACACACACACACACACACACACACACACACACACACACACACACACACACACACGCTGCAACAGGATTCACCTCTTCAGCACGAGGTTTCCTTTTATACCTAAGAAAAATCTCCTGGTGTTAGTAAAAAAATAAATATACACATTTTCTGACTTCAGGGGATACTGAAAATAATCTCTTTAGCGGCTGGAGGTCTCCCCTGGGCTGCTTTAATCGCTTGATGATGGAAAGAAACTATACACAAACTTCCTATCAAAAAAAAGGTCGTGAAAAAAATGCACCCCATAAAATATTCTACGCTCGTGGACGTACTATTCCTATTTTTTTTTTTTTTTTAACTCTAACAAACCAGATTTTCTTCAAACTGTAGCTTATTTCACGTAGCTCTGTGGCAGAAAAAGATAATGTTATAGTTCAACATCCTTTCCACAGTATTCCTTCGTGACTAGCATAATATTCTAGTATTTATCTCTTGCCACAGTTCAGCAAGCAAGATGGGGAGATGGCAATTTAAGTCCAAGTTAAAGTAAGAACAGTATAGTATCGGGACTTCTTACCTTCTTCTGGTTAACGCCAAAGTATATTACTAAGTTCAGGAGAGACCTCTTGGACTGACGGTGTAATAAGCAATCCCAGTTAACCCCTTTAGCCTCAGAATGTAGCCTGCTTTGCATTTCAATTTGGTTAACGCCATGAGAGAATTTTCACATGAAGATACCAAGATTATGTTCACATGAAGCTTACACTCCAACTGCAGAGGTTTATCATAAACAACATAACCCCCCAAAAACATTACAAGATCAAACCATACCATAAATGCTGGAAAATATGCCAAGAAACCTTACCACAGCTATACTCTTTTAGCTTGCGTTGTGAACGAAAAGAGAAAATAATGAGACAAATGACTGGTTGATTCTTATATTTCGGGAGGATCAGTAGGAAACGGAAATGAAAGATAGAAACAACAGTGGAGAATACAACTCCATACATATATTCCGTTGGTGCAGGATTTTGATGAATTGTGTGCATTTGTGGCGTATACCCCTTTAGATTTGCTGCAGACACTACCCTCCCCCTCTCTCTGTGTTCTTCTTTTTCATCCTCCTATTTCCCTCCTCCTTGCCTCCCCCAGACCTTCTCACCACCACCACCACAGCAGCAGCAACAACTCACGTGACCGCCCTTTCCCTTAACTCTTCCTTTTTCCCCTCGCATCCACCCTCCCACTTCCTCCCCCTCTTTTCCTTTCCCTCATTTTCTCCTTCCCCCACTTCTCGCCCTCAACCCTCCTCTATCTCCCTCCCCTCACCCTCCTCCATGCTCCTCTTTTTCATTCCACCATGCCCCCACCCTCTCTTGTCTGCATCCCACTATAAACAACAACAAAGTTCATGTGACCACCCTTTCTCCCTCGTCACCTACTTTCCCATCCCCTATCCTACCCTATTCCTCGTCCTCCCTTCTTTACCCATCTCCCCCGACTCTCACCCTCATCTATGTTCCTCATTTTCATCTTTCCTTTCACTCTTACCCTCTCATCGCAATGCACACCACCATTGTCTTTCACTCCTTTCCTTCTCTACCCTCCCTTCTCCTCCCCTTTCCTTCTTATGCTTCTCTTTTTCAGCCTCCTATCCCCTCATCTCCCTGCATTTCTACATTTGTCTTTAGGTGATGGAAAAGTTTTGTGGTCTATAATCTTCCCTACAACAAACAGCCACGAGAGGACCAACAGGTCTGTTGCTGTTTGCTTTCCTTTATATTTCTTTGTACCCTCTCCATCCTGCATCCCACCACTACCACCACAAGACGAAGAAGACTCATGTGACCACCCTTTCACTCACCTCTCTCCTCCCCCTCCCCAGATTTCCTACCTCTCATTTCCACCCTTCCTTTCCTACACCGCCTCTCTCTCTCTCTCCTCTATGCCCCTCTTTTTCATCCTCCCATCCCTCCATCCTGCACCCCACCACCACCACCACAACAACAACAAGACTCACGTGACCGCCCTCAGCCAATCAGCGGCCACGGCGGCACTCAACACACTCACGTCCTCTCCCTTTGTTGAGGTGGGCCAGAGGGGAGGGGGAGAGGAGGGAGAGAAAACAAGATGTGGTGGGAAGTGAGGGGAGGGATTGTGAGGAGGGAAGATAGAGGAGGGGTTGTGAGGAGGGAAGATAAAACAAGATGTGGAGGGAGGACGGAGGAGAGACTGGGAGAAGAGAGAGGAGGGAGGGAGAAAAAAGGCAGAGAGAAGAGAGGGAGATGTGGAAGGAAGAGAGAGGAGCGGGAGAGGAGGGATATAATACAAGCTATTGAGGGAAGAGAGAGGAGGGGTTGTGGGGAAGGAAGAGAAACTGAGAGAGGAGAGAGGAGGAAGGGAGAAAAAAAATTGTGAAGGGAAGTGAGGGAGATAAAATAAGATGTGGAGGGATGAGAGGCGAGGGGTTGAGGAAAGGGCGGTAAAATAAGAGAAGTAAGGGAGGAGGAGAGACAGAGAGAGAGAGAGGAGGGAGGGGAGAAATAAGATGTGGAGAGAAGGGAAAGAGAGGCTAAGGAGAAAGTATGTGGAGGAAAGAGAGAGGGAGAAGGGAGATAAAGCAAGATGTGCGGGAAGGATGAAGGGAGAGGGGAGAGAGAGAGAAAAAAAAACAAGATGCGAAGAGAAGAGAGAAGATGAGAGAGAAATAAGTGCAAGGAGAAGAGAGAGAGCTGGAGAGATAGATAAAACAAGATGTGGAGGGAGGAGGAAAGAAAGAGGGAAAGGGAGGGGGGGGGGGTGAGAGGTAAAGAGATAGGGCACGGTGTGGAGGGATGGTTGAAGAGAAAGATAGTGGAGCAAAGAAGGGACTGAAAACAGGATGTGGAGATAAGGAGAAAGAGAGGGAGGTGTGAGGGGGAAGATGAAACAGTATGTAAACGGAAAAGGGAGGGGAGAGAAGGAGGAAGAGAGTGAGGGGGGTGAGAGAAATGGGGAGAGAGAAGGAAACGCGAGATGTGGAGGTAAGAAGAGGGGAGAGGTGAGTGGGAGAGAGAGGGGGAGGGTGAGAGAGGGCGAAGGATAGGGAAACACGAATATAGGAGTGAGAGAGGGGGAAGCGTGGGGAAGGAGAAAGACGGTGAGTGGGGAATGAGGGAGACAGAGTGGGGTGAAAGACGATGGGTGGGGAGGGAAGGGAGGAGGGAGAAACGATGTGAAAGGGAGGAGGAGAAGAGATGGGAGGTAAGAGATGGAGGAAAGGAAGGAGACGGATGAAAGAAAAGAGAGAGAGAGGCAGAATGTTGTGAAAGAGGGAGTGAGAGAGGGGGAAAGAAAAAAAAAATTGAGGGAAGAAAGAAATAAAAGTTGGGTGAGAGAGAAAGAAGGGTGGGAAAGACAGGAGGAAGAGAAATAATATAAAAACAGCGAAGCAAAAAGGAAAGAGAAAGAGAGAGTAGAAAGAAAGGATAGGGAAGGAATGGAGAGACAAAGAGAAGGGAATAGTGAAGGGGGAGAAGGCGATGAAGAGTGAAGAAGAGGAAGAGAAAATACGACGTGGAGGGAAAGAGGGATGAATAATTGGGAGAAAAATGCATGCTGTGGTGAGAGAGAGAGAGAGAGAGAGAGAGAGAGAGAGAGAGAGAGAGAGAGAGAGAGAGAGAGAGAGAGAGAGAGAGAGAGAGAAACAGGTTGGCACTGAGCAAGAAGGACGAAGTGTGACAGATAAAGGAATTAAACGGAAGTGATAAGTAAAGGGAATAAGGGATACAAAAACTATGAGAAGAAAAATTGATTAGAAAAAGAGAAAGGAGGGGAAAGACGATGGTAAAGAGGTGAGGAGACTGTTAGGGGAGGGGGTGGGGGATGTACAGGGGGTAAGAGGAGGGGGGGATATGGGGGGGAAGGGGGATATGTGGGGGAGAAGGGGGTAGAAAGTGAAATGAAGTGGTGATGCGTTGTGAATGTGAAGAAAGTGAGTCGTGATTAACGTGACGATGAAGTGTTGATGACTGTAGTGGTGTTGGTGATGATGAGCGGTGGTGGTGATTGTGGTGGTGATAAGTCATGGTGATGGTAGGCGTAGACATGAAGTGATGGTGATTGTGGTATTAGTAGTGATAAAAGATAGTGACTGAGACGACGAATGAATAATGATGGTGATGGTGATGATGGAGGCGAGGGTAATGTAATGGTGAATGAGGGTCAGAGTAAAGGTGGTGGAATTTCTAGTGATGGTAACTCTAGTCGTGGTGAAGGTGCAGTAGTGGTAGGAAGATTTGTTGTGGTATGAACACTGACTTAGTAAAGGTGCAAATATTGGTTAACAGTTGTACGAATATTATTTCTGTAGTGGTAGGAATATTGCTTGGTAGTGATAGGATACTGGGTAATGGTAGGAATAATAACTTAGAAGTGGTAAAAATATTGAGTAATGGTAGGAGTATTAACGTGGGAGTGGTGGGAATACTGTTTAGTAGTGGTAGAAATACTGGTAAAGAGTAAGAATATTAACTTAGTAAAGGTAAGAATATGGCTTAGCAGTGGTAAGAACATTAAGTAACAGTAATGGTAAGAATATTAATTTAGCAGTGGTAGGAATATTGCTTAGCAGAGGTAGGAATATTTGGTTGAGTAACAGCAGGAATATTTACTTAGTGGGAGAGCTAGTTGAGGAATTGTAGGAATATCAACTTAGTCGTGGTACTAACACTGCTGAGTAATGGTTGGAAATTGCTTAGTTGTGGTAGGGCTTATGGCTGTGTAATGGTAAGTATATTAATGGTTTAGGAATTCTGATTAAGTGGTACGAATGCTGGTCTGTAGCGGTAGTAACAGTGGTAGGAATGTTGACTATTAGTGGTAGGAATATTGGTAAGAATGTTTGTTTCGCGTCACCATCACCTTTCGCCACCATCGCTGCCTCTGTTGCTATTGTGGCTGTTGATGTAGTTGTTGTTTGTGGTTGGTGGCGTAGCTGTGGTTATTACTGTGGTTGCTGATGTATTGCTTGGTTTTATTGTTGTTAGTGTAGTTGTTGATTTAGTAGTTGTTATGGGTGTCAATGTCGCAGATATTGTAGTTGTTAATGTTGATACTGTTGTTACTGTAGTTGCTGCTGCTCTTGGTGATGATAAAGTAGTTGATGTTACTGTGTGATGATGATGATGTAGTTGCTATTGCTGCTGTTGATGCTGATGGGATTGTTGTTGTTGTTGACGATGATGATATGGTTTCTGTTACTGTTGTTGTCGTTGATGTAGTAGATGCTGTTGTTGTGGTGACGTTGGTGCCATTGTTGCTGCTTATTTATATTGGCACCCTGGCACGGATTTCTATTCATACGCGCTGACTCCCCAGGCTCTTCCTCTCATTTGCACCCATCTATCTATGTATCTATCGTCTGTATGTCTACCCATCTATCTATGTATCTATCGTCTGTATGTCTACCCATCTATCTATGTATCTATCGTCTGTATGTCTACCCATCTATCTATGTATCTATCGTCTGTATGTCTACCCATCTATCTAAGTATCTATCGTCTGTATGTCTACCTGTCTATCTGTGTATCAATCGTCTGTATGTCCACCCATCTATCTATGTATCTATCGTATGTATGTCTACCTGTCTATCTATGTATCTATCGTCTGTATGTCTACCCATCTATCTATGTATCTATCGTATGTATGTCTACCTGTCTATCTATGTATCTATCGTCTGTATGTCTACCCATCTATCTATGTATCTATCGTCTGTATGTCTACCCATCTATCTATGTATCTATCGTCTGTATGTTTATCTATCTATATATATATCCACCCATTCATCTATCTATCGTCTATATATTTAACTATGTATACAGACATTCACCAAATCACAAACCTATCACTCTATGTAACTGTCAATCTATCTATTTATCTATATCTATCTATCTATCTTTCTCTGTCTGTCTTTCCATCAATCCCCATCTATCTACCTATCTAGTCATCAACTTTCATCAGTATCGATCAATCTATCCATCAATCTATCTACATATCTATTTACATGTCTATGTCTATTTGTCTGTCTACATACCTGTATATCTATTCATCTATCTATCTATTCATCAGTTCCCATCTCTCTCTCATCTATCTATCTATCTATTCCTTGATAGATGCCGCAAGTAGACGACCTCCAAGCATTTCTGTCCCTACTCAGGAACGAAAGTAACGAGTAATAATAATGATGTAGATCACTTGAATTTCACATTTCAAAATATACAAACTGATTTCAAAACACTGCCATTACTAGGTGACCCTGTAATTCTCTCTCTCCCCCCCTCTCTCTCTCTCTCTCTCTCTCTCTCTCTCTCCAATACTGTTCACTAGACCTATTTGATATTCTCCTTCAAGTTAAACCCTCCTCGGTCTATCTATCTGTCTATCTATCTATCTATCTATCCATCCATTTCCTGTTAATTTTTTCTCGTCACTGTTATTAGAGCAAAGGTCTCACCGGGATCATAAGGTCTGTGTATCTGTGTAACTCTTTCTCAATTGTTCGATCACTTTCTTTCGTCCTTTGGGAAAAAAAAAAAAGTTTCTCCACTAATGTTACGGCAGGACAATCGCAAGGTCTTCCACAAGCATAATTCTCTCTCTCTCTCTCTCTCTCTCTCTCTCTCATAATTCTGTGATTATTGTACATTTCTCCGTTCATATTAATCACCTCTATAAGTAATAACTCCCCCCCCCCTCTCTCTCTCTCTCTGCATGATGGAGGGCAA
Organism: Coenobita brevimanus; assembly: GCF_032717465.1. Lineage (NCBI taxonomy): Eukaryota > Metazoa > Arthropoda > Malacostraca > Decapoda > Coenobitidae > Coenobita > Coenobita brevimanus. Next base: position 30,271,299 of record NC_137064.1, on the reverse strand, counting down.
GGGGTCAGGGTGAGGTGTAAGTGTATGCATGACCTCACATTCAAGGTGAATAGGGTGTAACGGGCTAAGTGAAGTCGTTTGAAAAGTGACTGACATAAGTGAGGGATAGGCTAGGTACTTAAGTGTAGTGAGATAGTTAAGTGTAGTGTGAATGGTGGTTAAGTCAGGTGTGGGATAGTTACTAAAGTGTATACTAGTAGTGTGGTGTTGATGAGTAGCATAAGTACAGGTAGTCCACTGTGTACTGGTAGTGTAATCTGTAACCGGAGTGTACTGTAGTGTGATCTGATAGTTGATTTTGTGTATACTGGTAGTTAGTGTAGCGTGTATTGGTAGTGTAGTAGCGTAGGGTGTTCGTAGTGTTGCGTGCTTTGGGAATGGCTTGTACACTGGTAGCGTACAGTAATATACACTGGTACTGCACTATACTGATAGTGTGTTTTGGTCGTGTTGTGTGTACTGGCAGTGTATATTAATGTGAACTGGTAGTGCAGTGAACTTTCATAATGTGTTCTCGAAGTGTACGGTGTATTGGAAGAGAAGTGTGTTTTCGAAGTGCAGTGTGTATTCGATAAGTAGTGTGTAATGGATGTGTGGTGTGTATTCGAGGTACAATGCAATGTGTATATGGTGGTACAGTGTGTACTGGTAATGGATTATGTACTGCTTTAGTCCATGCCAGCCAACTTGTACAACTGCCTCCACTTACCCGTACTGCAGTGGGTGGCGTGTAAGAGGTCTTTTCCGATACTAGTGTATTTGTTCATGTCACGCTTTCTGCGCTGGAACAAGCCCGTTAACGCAGTCAGACCCCAGTAAATATGAGATGTAAGCAAGTGCACTGATGACACGTTAAGACCCACTACACACCACCATTTGTAGTACAGTACACTCGTTACCAACGGTTCTGTCACTACTCCTTCTCTCTCCGTGGAATCTGAAAATCACTGTGGCGATTCCTCAGCAAACGACACTTATCTATGGCCAAATAAAGTCATCATTGTCAGTTGCTGAGGATTCACTACACTGCTTTCCTAAGTCCAAGGAGAGAGAAACAGGAGTGACGACATAACTTTTGATTCCAACCGTACTTATAAGGAGAGGCAATTGTAAGTAGAAACTCTCAATTGTAAGTTGAAACTCTCAGCCATCATCCGAGACTCATGGATGGTCAGTGTGAAACTTACGAATAAATATGGACATAATTTGTGACACAGATCATTATTTCATCGATAGGAAGAATATTACCGGTGCCTTAACAAATCAGAGGCGAATGTTAAGTGTGAATCTAAGGGAGTAGTTGGCTGGCACGGAGTTATGGTGTAGTGTGTACCGGCAGTATAGTGTGTAGTGGTAGCATTTTTTTTTTTTATGGTGTGTATTGATAGTGTAGTGTGTTTTCGTGGTGTAATGTGTAAGGTAGTGTGGTATGTACTGGTAGTGTTGTGTGTTTTCATGGTGTAGTAGCCTATGTATTGGTTGTATAGTGTAATGCGCTTTAGTGGTGTAGTATGTATTGATAGCGTTGTGTAAAATACGTACTGGTAGTACTGGTAGTGTAGCATGCTTTCGTAGTTTACTGCGTATTGGCAGTGTAGTGTGTCCTGGTAGTGTAGCATGTTTTCGTTGGGTAATATGCATTTGTTGTGTAGTGTAAAGTGGCAGTGCAGTATGTTTTCGTAGTGTGGTGTGTAAGTTGGAGCCGTGTAAGAACGAAGTTAATGCAAAGTAGTTTTTTCTTATAGGTTTGTTGCTTTATTGAGTGCCAGCACCACAAGGCGTCTTACAGCTCAGGAAGTCAAGAGTTTTATTGCTATCGCCAGATGATTTCATACACCCTTGGCTAAACATCTGGCAATACAGGGAATCAAAACACTCTATATCAACTCCAAGAACATGACCTTGATGCTACGTTGCTGCTACCGTTCGTCTATTTTACTCTTCTTAGATGAGACTTCCGGTACAAGATGGTAACACGTTCAATAAGACGTCTATTAAATTTCGTTTGGTTGTGGTAAGGGGAAAATTGTCTGACGTTAGCAGGACAATAGGTGCTGTAGAGGGACGCCTTCAGGTGGTGACATGGATATAGCCGAGCGGCTCCACTGGCCCGGTATACAAACGTCCCTCAACTCCCTCCTTGTTTAAAAGAATGGAGGAATGGAAAAATATGAGAGAGGCCTTTGTCTTGTAGTGGACTGACTCAGGATAATGATGATGATGACGATGATGATGATTATGATGATGATGATGACGATGATGATGATGATTAAATATGGGAGACACCATACTGAAGAGCTTGGACAGTCCTTATCAATACGAGTACATCAAACGGTCTTCCCCCAGCTGAACACAATCGTCTAGCGGTAGCAAGAATAGCGCATAAAAATCGTCAAAGAACTGAAAGGCTTGACAGACACGAAGGGGAAGAGGATGGCAGTGTGTTTGTGTGTGTATGTCCCATTAGTAAGTCAGTTTGTGTGTTCTTTGATAAGGCATACACAAACTTACATTAGAGCATACTGATAAGCTTAGTCTCCCTCACACACAAACACATTACATACACGCTAACACACGCACGCACTCACGCACGCACACACACAGGCTCGCACACACGCGCGCAAGCACACACACACACACACACACACACACACACACACACACACACGAAAACGAAGTTACACAGGTAAAAATATACGTAAAATATGTACACACACACACACACACACACACACACACACACACACACACACACACACACACACACAGTGAAAACGGATTCACATACGTACAAGTCTCCGCAGCACACACACAAACATACATATACGCAAGCATTCTCTCTCTCTTTCTCTCTCTCTCTCTCTCTCTCTCTCTCTCTCTCTCTCAGCCTTCACAAACCAAACCTTTTTTTTTTTTTTTTTAGGTCTTTCAAGGGCAAAAAATAAAGGCATAGGGTTCACTTATATTTACAATAGTCCCTCCTCCGCCACAGGGGCTATTGTTATTGTGTGCTTTCTCAATTATTTCAGGCTCTTTTTTTTTTCCTCTCTCTTTTTTTCTGGGGGGAGAGGGAGAAGGGATGGGGAGGGGGAACTGTAACGGTAAAAAGGAAAACAGAATAGGGGAGAGTAGGGACTGGAGGGGGAGGAGGAGTGTGGAAGGGATGGGAGGGAGGAGGACAGGAGTGAGGAGAAAGAGGGAGGGAGGGTCGGAGGGAGAGATGAAGGAAGAAACAGAGGGAGGGACGAAACAAAGGTAGAGAAAAAAAAAGAACAGAAAAAAGGGAAAGGAAGGAAGGAAGAAAGAAATCAAGAATGGGATTCACGAAAGAAGGAAGTAGGTCTTTCAGAAGTATAAAAGATATCTGAGAGAACTGAAGCGTTAATGAAGACGCTGAGAAGGATGGAAGGTAGGAGGAGGATAGGTGAGAATGGATGCAAGGCGGGAGATGGAGACAAAGGGAAGGTGGGCAGGTAGGGATGGACGGCAGAAAAGGTTGGCAGAGGGGATGTAGGCAGGTAGGGATGGAAGGCCGGACAGAGAGATAGGTTGGTAGGGATGGAAGGCAGGAAGCCAGAGAGGAGGTAGGCAAATAGATATGGAAGGGAGGAGAGGGAGAGAAACAGGCAGACGGAAGATAGGCAAGGAAGGATGGAAGGCAGGAGAGCGAGGCACAGAGGAGGTAGGCAAGTAGGGATGTAAGGCAGGAGAGGGAAGTAGGTAGGCAGAGGGAAGGTAGGCAAGTGGGGATGGAAGGCACATAGGCATGGTAAAAAAGGAAAGAGATAAAGGGAGGAGGAGATGAAAGAAACAGGGTAAGAATGGGATGGGTAAATAATGATAATAATACACCGTTTCTTGTTACACTTAGGCCTAGTCCACGACGGGGAGGGGAGGGGAGGGGGATAGGGGAGGGGTACAGAAGAGAAGGGAACAAAAGAGAAGAAAGAGGAAAAGAGAGAAGAGTAAAGGAGGGAAGGAAAGGGGAGAGTACAGCAAAGAAGTGACAAGAAGAGAAGAGAAGTAAAAAAGAAAGGCAGGGGATGGGAGGGAAGGGGTACAAAAGAGAAGCGAAGTGGGGAGGGGAGAAGACAAGAGATGAGAAAGAAGGGGAAAGGAGGGATGGGGTACTGAGGAGATAAGATGGCATGAAAAGTAGAAGAGAAAAGAAAGGAAGTGAAAAAAAAAGGACAAGGGAAAAAAGAAAGAAAGAGAAAAAAGAAAGGCAAGGGAATGGGAACCAGGGAATAGAAATACGCTAGCAATGAGAAGGAGGTCAACGGGAGGGGGTGAGAAGACGGAAGTAAGGTGGCCACACGAGTAAACTTAATTGGGAAAGCAGAGAAAAAGAATATGAAAGGACGGAAGAAAGGTAAAAAAGGAAGGAAGGAAGGAGGGAAAGAAGGAAGGAAGGATGGAGAGGTTAGAAGAAAATGTGATGTGAAATCCATAAGTAAGGAAGGAAAGAAGGACGTTGTGAGAGAAGTGAAATATGAGGCTGGAAATGATGTGAGAATAATGGAGAGAGAGGGATGACAAGGACACGAGGGAAGGAAAGGTCCAGGTAAATTGCGAGAACGTGTGTGTGTGTGTGTGTGTGTGTGTGTGTGTGTGTGTGTGTGTGTGTGTGTGTGTGTGTGTGTGTGTGTGTGTGTGTGTGTGTGTGTGTGTGTGTGTGTGTGTGTGTGTGTGTGTGTGTGTGTGTGTGTGTGTGTGTGTGTGTGTGTGTGTGTGTGTGTGTGTGTGTGTGTGTGTGTGTGTGTGTGTGTGTGTGAGAGAGAGAGAGAGAGAGAGAGAGAGAGAGAGAGAGATCCACAAGGAACACCTGCTCAGACATTATAAGCACGAGTACCAGTCTAAACACCGAGACTTCTCCCGTCCTACGCCTGTGCCTGTACCTGTACCTGTGTCTGTGTCTGTACCTGTGCCTGTCTCTGTACCTGTGCCTGCCTATGCTTGTGCCTGTACCTGCTGTTCTTGTACCTGGGTCTGTTCCTGTGCCTGTGTTTTTACGTGTGCTTGTGTTTGTGCCTTTGCCTGTGTCTGTTTGTGCCTTTGCCTATGCCCGTGCTTGTGCCTGTGCCTGTCCGACGAAGCGTGGGGTGGGGAGAAGTGGTGCTGTACAATCAGGGACAAAAGTTCGCTTACCATTCCACTGCGTCTCTTTACATTTAGATCACGTCCCTCACTTTCTTTCATTGTATTAAAAGAGAATCATCTATAGACGGAGAAACACAGCAAACCTCTCCCAGCTTAGCAATATTATCAAGCAGATGAAAGAGTAAAGCAAAAAAGGTGAATTTATGGGCTAACTTTTGTCCCTCACTGTATGCAAATGGAGTCCCTCCCTTCTCACCATCACCACCACCACCACCACCACCAACAACAACAACAACAACAACAACCAATACCATCACCAACACCACTCCCACTACGACCACCGACAACAGTACCACCATCACCACCACCAGCAACAACAACAATAACAACCGCCACTACCACTACCACGACCACAACCACCACCACCACCAGCACCACCACCAACAACAATAACAAGTCACTATCACTACCATGACCACAACCACCACTACCACCACCACCACCACCACCACCACCACCACCACCATCACCACCACCAACAACAACAGCAACAACAACCGTCACTACTACTACTACCACCACCACCACCACCACCACCACCATCACCACCACCACCTCCACCCCCACCCCCATCACCACCAACACAACTACCACCACCACCACCACCACCATCAACAACAACAGCACCCCAGTGGTCCCCCCTCAAGCCCAGGTTTGCTTTGACAGAGCAAATGTGGGTCACTCGTTTTGACACTTCTTTAATCTCTCCCTAATATTTGGGTTTCTTAATTTACGACACCATCAACCTTCAAGCCTGCCATATCAAGGAAAAGATAAGTAAGAGATGTTGTTTATAATGCTTAACTTGAAGGAGGAAAAGAGGGCTACCCATGTGTTCCCTGCGCGTCATACAAGGCTATTAAACGAGGTGGGAGTTGGGAAGGGGACTAGTAATTTTGTTGATGTGGCGACCCAACCGCCCAGCACTTAAGTTTACAGCAGCCTTGTACAGTTGTGAACAATTATATCGTTCCACTTTTAAGTCGAGCATTTACGGAACTGTAACATAATATTCTGGTTTAGTGTGTGTGTGTGTGTGTGTGTGTGTGTGTGTGTGTGTGTGTGTGTGTGTGTGTGTGTGTGTGTGTGTGTGTGTGTGTGTGTGTGTGTGTGTGTGTGTGTGTGTGTGTGTGTGTGTGTGTGTGTGTGTGTGTGTGTGTGTGTGTGTGTGTGTGTGTGTGTGTGTGTGTTTTCGGGGGGAGGCTCTAATAATCATAGGACTGCCTTTCGAAGATAATTACTCACTGTATCGTCCTGCACCACATTGAAGTGGATCAGTATTTATGTCCCCCATTGTACATCCTATGGTGCAAGATGGCAGTTTGTGTCTGGGGTTAACTTTACATTCTTATCTGGGGTTTACTTTGCATTCTTATCAGGGTTTACTTTGCAATTCCTATCTGGGTTTCTTTGCATTCCTATCTGGGTTTCTTTGCATTCCTATCTGTCACTCATGAGATTAAACAGTCGCCCTGTGGGTGTCCTGCTCCACGTCAAGAAGGCCAACAGAGATAAGTGAATGGCAATGAAGTTAATCTTACAAGTTAGTTTAATGGCAAAGGTAAACAAACAGGGATCAGATTGTGAATGTGTAGCTTCAGCACAACTATCAACAAATGGTTCACCACAAGACATACGCCAGAGACAAGGGCAGATTATAATGACGCCACAGAGAAAATTTAAACATCTCTGACTAAAAAACCCGATGAAGTACAGTACACCCCTTCAAAGAGAAAGAAAAAAAAAGAGGTATCGTGGCACTGGGGATTTGATGATTATAGAAATGGACAAATTCCTAAGATATGGAAATGAACAAATTCCTGGGACACAGATGGATTTATAACTTTGGCAACTCAGACTATAAAATCAATTGTGCTATTTAATGTACTTTTTAGGATAGTACACCTTTTTTTTTTTTTTTTTTTTTTTTTTTTTTTAACCTGGTCCAAAACTGACATCTCTCCGTTTTGAATGCTGGGCTGTAACAACAGATTAATACTTGATTTTTTTTTTTCACCAAGACGTGTTATGGAGTTACGTGAAACATGCTCCATAAGGATGATAATACATGCCAAGTTAAGGTGCAAAGAGTACTGTAAATACCAACACCAATACGTGCATTATCATCACAGGGCGTACCATATATCACAACGCTTCGTCCATGCTTCAAAATGGTAAGTGGCACGATAATTTTTTGATGAGTTGCTGTACACTGCAGCGTAACTAGAGAAAAATAAAGGATGCACAGCTAACGGTCTCTAAGCACTGCCTCATCATTAACAGTGTGAGGCAGTCCATGGCAAGATGAAGGTCTCTCGCAACTCTCCCCACACTGACGTACTGACTGTTTGTCTGTTCCATCCAATCTCAGCAAGTGTCCGAAGTTCATCTTTACATATATTGCTTAAAACTTCATATAAATAAATAAAATAAAATAAATAAATATACATACATACATATATATTCACTGATACAAAAAATTATATTACAACTACATAATAAATAATAAGTATAGAAAATAAATATATATAATGTTTAATTTACAATCTCCATATTCTAAAACCATTAACTTAAAGTGCGAGAACAAACTACTCAACAACTTTCCCCTTATCAACCAGTCACAGGTAAATACATAATACTTTCGCCCCAAATGCTCAGAAGGTCCCAGGTAACTAATTTGAGGCAGCAATCTCCTTCACACCTTTCCCATAACTCTCTCAAAATACCCCGCCAAGCTCAGGGTGGCTGCACATGCCCACACACAACCACCACCTCAATAAACAAGTGCTTTTTAATTATCCCTCAATAGTCTATGCCCCGCTCTAAGTATATCCTTTACTTTATACTTCGTTGTGTGTGTATTTACTAGCACCTAAATTAATGCTTTACGTCACGGTGTAAGAATAGCTTGATATTTCTGCGCGGCTTCGTTTTTTTCATTTTCTATATATGTATCCGCCTCTGCAATCTGTTTTGGTACCGGTATCTTTATATTTAGCTACACCTGTCTGCATATATATTCCTCTTTCTCTTAAACTGCTTAGAGGAGAGGACAGTTTCCCCCAAGTAAGAGTGTTGTTGCTGCTGTTGTGGTCCCAGGTTTGTCTGAATGTGAGCCAGGAGGATTACAGGTTGACTCTACCTTCCCCCTGCAGTTCACCATCCTCCTTTCGGGCAATACGGAAGGCTTTGAAGGACGTTTGCATAACCAGACAGTGAATCCGTCCCAAATTATCGGTGCCCTCAAGTGATGGCACACCAGCACCAATACAGCTGAGTAAAATCGTGTTGTGGTAGCCAGAAGAGAACAGAAAGGTACCGTAATGCCATGCCTTAGAAGATATGAATTCTTACTGTGGATGAAGCACAAACATTAATTAACCCTCAATTAAAGCCTGACTATTTTATTTAAGCAAACTCGCTTCCTCTCTACTGAAAGCACTAGCTACATGTATAGTACATTGCATAATCTAGAGCTTCTTTAACAATTTCTGATGCATCTACCCAAATTCTAAGAAAAATACATTTATTACATTAACATTTATGATCTCTATGTCTATGCTTCAATATTTATACCATCCCTCTCACAACACAATAATCATCTGCTAAGCTGCACACACCCTCCTATACACTTCTGCTGCCAAACTATCCGTGAAGCATCTCATCTACACCAGATCGAAATATAAAGCATGCCTATACCAAAACCACACCACTTGCTATAAATCCCCTACATCCATCCATCCATCCATCCGTCACTCACTTCTATTCTGCTATATCAGGAACGAATGGGTTCAGAAATAAGCTATCTAAATCCTGACATCTGAAGCAAAGGTGACACGTAATTCGTCCATGAGTAGCATTATGTGAGCAATAAACCCTTGGAATCGAACTCTGACAGGTCATATACGGTTGGAGAGCCTAAACTTACTAGACAACCAAGCGTCTTTTGACTGGTACAACACCTATTATGCCGAGCCCTCTCACATTACCTCATCACACCTTTCTTCACCATACCTTCAACAACCGACATGAACACTACTATAACATACAATAGCATCCACATAACAATACTTTATACACCACCTCAGTAACCATACCCCTTTTCACCATATCTCATTACAATCGTTTCTACAACATACTCTCTACAACACTCATACAGCACCTATTTTATCGAACACAACGCACTACAGCACTTCATACATAACCTTCAGACAAAATAATCCTCCTCACCATCCCTCGCTTGCACCATTACACCAACAAAACATTAATCTTCAACACCCCTAAATCACAACATCAACTACACCTCTAGACATGCACCATTTACACCATAACACCATTCCTCTACACATCACAGCTATACCCCTCAGTAATACACCCAACATTACAACACCCTACTACACCACTATTCCCCTACACCACATCTACACACCAGCCACCTGTATAGCCACACATATATGAGTTACCCCTAAAATACCCCTACTTACACCACCACACCATACCAAGTTATATCCTTGAGGATTTATACTGTATATACAAGTCACAAACATCTATATTTATACCATCACAACTACAGTACACTACAGGTTATACCACGGCACCTCTACACCACACTCACTTACGCCTCTACACCCTACACCACTTATGTTATCACCACCCCTAGTTGCATCACAAAACTCCTTCACCACTCATACGCCAAAGTACACATACACTCCAAAGCTATTCATATATCCCATATCACATAAGACACTCACCCTTGCACCATGCCCATATCATCCCATATACACCATTACACTCATCTACCATCCTTAAACAAACGCCAGCTATATATCACCATTATTTTTATTCAACCATAGCCTTTTATCAGTCCCATTTACACCATTATATCATCCATACAACAACCTTATACAATCTCCAGCTAAGTATCACCATCCCCGTTTTTTACACCTCGACACCACAATCTCTACACCCCACACCCCTACACCACTTCTATTTCCACCGTAGCATCCATACACTGCCCCTATGTATACCCCTACACCATCCTTATTTCCAACCTTCAACCCCTACACCACACCTATTTCCAACACTATGCCCTACATCACCCCTACTGAAACCCCTACACCACTCTTATCTCCACCCTTCCACCCCTACAACACCCCTATTTCCATCGTCACACCCATACACCGCCTTTATTTACACCCCTACACCAGCCCTAATCACACCGGTACACTGTGGCACACCTATCCCCCTGAGGCACATGCATATAGCCACACATATATACGACAGTCACCCCTTGCCAACCCGCCTCCGACTCCCACCCTGCCAAAACCCATGGACGAATCGAGTGATATACGCCGGCTATAAATGGGGAGCGGGCATATAAGTGGAACATGCTGTGTATATATAAACCTGTAGCATGGCACACACAAGTTGAGGGAACGCGGTGACCAAATTCAGTTCTCAGGGGTGGTAATGTGGGTGATGAGTAAGGTGGGGATATTGTTAACCATACAGACGGCAGGGTGCAACTAAATTATTTTACTCTGGCTACGAATTTGCCGCCCCAACAGCGTCAGGGCTCGAACCTGCGTGTGTACAATTGGCGGCTTTAGACTCGATGCCCACCCATCTTTGTGGGCTCGTGTGTAGTATGAGCATCTAAGGTAAAACTTGGGGGAAGTAACTGTGGTAAACTGGATGATACTGTGGCCTTGTCGTCCCTGAATGACCCACCACAGGTTCAAAGGCCTAAGTCACGGGGATGAGCACCATGACTGAGCACCTCACAGCATTTGATTCCAATTTTACCTTTACCTTTTATCGCCTGACGGGTTTATTAAACTGAGAGAAACTCGTGCCCTTTAAAGGGCTGAGTTATAATTATGGATATCAGGTGCACCGTAGTTCACCTGGAGAAGTCGATAAGATGTCCTCTTGCTGCAGGTCCTCTCACTAAGAAATCATTAAAGAACTGTCCAGCAAAACCGTCTCATCTTTGTATACAGTATTCATAATTATTGTTATCATCTTTGGTGCAATTACGGTCTTCCCCTCCTCTTCGTTACTACCGCCATTCTCCTTATTCTCCTCCCTATCATCATCACCATCATCATTATCATCATAAAAATATAAAGGCAAGAGTGCTTTACTGCATGACAGCTGCCTCTCCCAGCAATCTCTACTTATCTCTGATTTACTGGTTGTTAGCCTCTTTTATTCTAGTTTGCTCTTTTAAGTGATATTGTATAATGTTATCTCCCTGCCCGTTATCTCCTGACCTATATCGACCTATTTATCTTTATCCTGATGCTGTTTCTTCTAAGGGGCTGTACTGGCATTGAGCATCTCCAGGTATTTCTGTCACTAATCACTAACGACCTCATATGACCTACTTTTGAGAGATACAATTCTTAAGTTGCCTACAAAAACCACTACTACAGTCTTTACAGTCAATATCATCACTTTTAACCACTGCCATTACAACCACCACTACCATTAACACCATCAATACCATTACAACCACCTTTACTATTATCATTACCAGCATCACCATTCCAACTACAATTACCATTACCACTACAATCATCACCTTTACAACCACCATCGCCACTGCAACCATCATTACCATCGCCATCATGACAACCACCAATACCATCACAATCACCATTATCATCATTACAACTACCATTACCATTACAATCACCATTATCACCGCCATTAGAGCCACCACTATCAATCTATAACAGTAATCACTACGAATCAGACACAGGTGACTGACGATAACACTGCACAACCATCACCTCACCTACTATCCATATCATCATAATTACAACTACTATCACTACCACAATCAGTACAATTACCACAACTACCACAATCAAAACAACTATCACCACCACCACAATCACCAGCAATACCAACATCACCATTACAACGATAAATACCACCACCACTACCACCATCATCACCATCACTTTAATCAACCACCATAATTACCACCACCAACCATTATCACCACCACCACCACTACACCCACACCAACCATCATCACCACCACCATCACCACAACCAAATCACCACCATCGTCTTAATCACCACCACCACCAATACACCCACAACTACCATCACCACCATCACCACACCCAAATCATCACCACCATCATTTCAATCACCTCCACCACCACCACCATCACAAAATCACCATCACCTTCACCACCATTTTAATCACCACCACTATCGCCACCACAATCAGGAGAAGCCTTGAAGCAACTAATGGAGGCTTCTGAGTCAGCTGCACTTACCCATGAGTCACAAGAGGCAAAGAAATGAGCAAGGAAGGAAGGAAGGAAGGAAGGACGAAAACAAGCTTGGAAGGAGGAAGTGAAGAAGAGAGGGAGGGAAAAAGGAAGGAAGGAAGGGGGGCGGACAGAAATTAAGTTAAAACGGATATTACAGGAAGGAAGGAAAGAAGAAAGGTACGTAGGAAAAAAAAAAAGGAAAATATAGGAAGAAAAAGAAAATAATCTTGGAGGGAAGGAGGGAGACTGGGAGAAGCATAAGTATGTAGGAAAGAAGAGGAGAGCAGGAAGAGGGGAGGGATAACAAGGAATAAGAAAGGATGAGAGAGAGGAAGGAAGAAATGAAGGAAGGAAGGAAGGAAGGAAGGAAGGAAGGGAGAGAGAGAGAGAGAGAAGAGGGGGGGGAGGCTGATGGGACAGAGGAGTGAAAGGGTTGTTGGGAGAGAAGAGAGGAGGGAAGGAAAGAAGGACAAACAGAACGACCACGAAGGGAGAATGGGAAAAATAGAAAATATGCTGGAATTAAGAGGAGACTTGAAAGAATGGAAGGATAAGATGGAATATAGAAGGGATCGCGAAGGGAGGAGCGAAGGAAGGAAACACTGACTGAAGAAAGGGTGGGAGTGACACAACAGAACGAAGAAAAAAATGAAAAATGTGAGAATGTGGGGGAAAAATGCCTAACAGGAATACTAGTCTGTAGATGGCGATTACAAGATTAATTTCGTTTTTGTCTTAGTCATACTTCTCCTCTTCGTTGTTGTTGTTGTTGTTGTTGTTGTTCCTCTTCTTCGTCTTCGTCTTCGTCTTCTTCTTCTTCTTCTTATTATTATTATTATCATCGTTATTGCCCTTTTTCTTCTTCAGCCGTAACGTCCACAGAGGAGAAACAACAAGTGTGTGCAATTTCATCCACTTATTGTTTCTTTGGAAGGTAGGGCGGCTACGGTGTGTTGGCAGGCTGACACAGGGGTTGGTAGTAAGGTGTTATGTTGGTAGGGTGGTGGGGTGGCCAGGTGGCTTAGATGATGACAGAGGGGTTGGCAGCAGTGTGTTATGTTGGCAAGAAGGTAGGGTAGCTAGGGTGAATGTTGGTAAGGTGGCAGAAGGGTTGGTACCTAGGTGACTTGTTAGCAAGGTGGCAGGGTGCGTTCAGGGATATGTTGGTATGGTGGTTGGATTACATATATGCTGGTAAGGTGGCAGAGGGGTTTGTGGCAAGATGGTTTAATGATAAGGTAACTTAGGATAGTCTAGATATAAATTGGTAGGGTAACAAATGGGTTGACAGCAGGGTGGTATGTTGACAGGGTGGTATGCTGACAGGGTGGTATGCTGACAGGGTGGTATGCTGACAGGGTGGTATGCTGACAGGGTGGTATGATGGCTTAGATATGTACTGATAAGGACACACGGCGGCTTAGGTAGGGTGGTGTAATGATATGTTGGCAGGGTGGCACTGAGACATGGTGGTAGAGAGGCCTCGAGGTGTGTTGATAAGGTGGCAAATGCTTGCAACAAGGTGGAAGGAAGGAAGGATGGGCGAAGTGGATGATTCAGTGAGATATAGGATGGCGGAGAGACATGGTGGAACGCGATGATGCGGAGGGTGAGTCACAGAGGCAGGGAAGCGGTATGGACTCTATCAAGGACGGTGGAGAGGAAGACGAGATAGGAAGAAGTATGAGGCGAGTGGGTAGCTACAGAAGAAGCGTGTTGGGGGAAGGCAGGGAAGCAGAGTGGAGGAAAACAGTTGGTATTATGATGAAAAACACCATATCATACATATTTCTGCACCCAATTAACGTTCCCTTCAACATATTTACTGATTACCTATTCTAAATCATACTAATAATACACCGTAATCACCATCCTAGACCTATTTCTCGCCAATAAATGAGTTCACCGAGTCCAGAAAGAGGGAAGGAAATCAGAAGTTAAGGAATTATCAGTAATGTGCCCAGCGATTCAAAAATACTCTAAATCGACCTATAAAACTAAACGAAATTCTTGATAACTCGCGAAAATTTATACTGTAAACTTCCGCAGATTTCAAGATGTCTGCTTATTTCGGCAGAGGTCACAGCAGAACTGACCAGAATATACAGCTTAAAAAAAAAAAAGGCGATATAACCCCCCAAAAGTTAATCGAGGTCTGAGAAACACACACACACACACACACACACACACACACACACTAAAATCAAGTGGCTTTTCCCACTAAATAATGGGGTTAATGGGATCCAAATGAAGAAAAGAAAAAATACATAAAGTAGTGGGAGCTATCAGCAGAAAGCCAAGTCCAAATCCACCTTAACACCCGTAAAGCATCGAAAATAATAAATCAGTAAAAAAAATAAATCCTGCAATGTTTTTTTATCGGGGCCAGAAGGACGGTGGGAATTATCGAAACAAAAAGATAATAATAATAATAATAATAATAATAATAATAATAATAAAAGTCTAAACCTACCTAATGATCCATATATCTTAACATCCCAACAAATTTACTTCTAGATCAACCTCAAAAACCCAATATAAATAAAACCCCGCAGCGTCTGGTGATCTGGTCCGGGGTCGCCATGGTAGGTGACCGTCGCTATTGTTTTGTTGTGGTGGGGTGCCTGCATGACGCCACGTGACCCTGGGTGCCCCGCCAGACACAACAGCTGAGAGGATAAACAATAACACGTGGGGGAGGGAGGGGAGGGCAACCTTGGCGGACTTAATAACATGTTGCTTGGTAGTCACGTAGAGGGCCAAGTTTTTTTTTTTATTATTGTTGTTTTTATTTTCCTTGCGGTTGTCTAATGATGTTTGTATTTCTTCACCTCTCTCTCTCTCTCTCTCTCTCTCTCTCTAAGTTCTTAATATAGTAATGCTTGGTCATTCACGTAAATAATCAGGGAGTTTTGCTGTTGTTTTTATTTTCTTGAACTTTTGTTTGAACGTGTTTTGTCTATGCTCTCTCTCTCTCTCTCTCTCTCTCTCTCTCTCTCCAATAACTTCAACAGGGTGAAGAAATCGACAGAATGAAAATATTTAGCCAGCTTACGAAAACTGGAAGCAAATTGAATAACGATAAAGGGATGCAGGAGTGAAGAAAAGAGGGACTGAACGAAATGAAAAAAAAAAGGAGGGGGTGAGAACATGATGGATAACAGAAAAAAATGATAATGAGGATAAATATGATGAGAATGATAGGCGAAGATAAAGGAAAGAAGATAAGAGGAAGGAAAGGGAAAGAAAATAAAGGATTATTGAAAAAATGATTCCGATAAAAGATAAAAGGCGGAATAAAAAGGGAGAATAATAAACACAGAAAATATGGTTAGCATTAAAGAACGAGACGGGTGAAAAAAGTAAGAAATAAATTGGATGGCGACGAGATGATGATGAGGGACGCAGGGCATGTGGAGGGAAAAAAGTGACGGAAAATAAGGAAAAAAATATGAGAGAGAGAGAGAGAGAGAGAGAGAGAGAGAGAGAGAGAGAGAGAGAGAGAGAGAGAGAGAGAGAGGTATCACTTATCACTGGTGGTATATCAAAGCAAAGACACCGCGAGGGGTGGAGGGGGGGTGAGGAAGATGAGGGTAGGAGGAGGGAATGAAGAGGAGGAGGGGAAGAGAGGCACGAGAGAGGAGAGAAGAAAAGTGGAATGGAAGAGTGGGGGAAAGGAAGGGAGGGCAGAGGCAGAGACGAAAGAGAGAAGGGAAGTGAGAGATGTGGAAGGAGGAGTGGAAGGGTGGAAGAGGGAGGGAGGCGAAAAGGAACAGAAGGAGAACAGGGAAATAATGGACATGAAAGCAGTGAAGGTAAAGAAGTGACACGGAAAGAGAAGAGAAGAAGAAAGGAAGGATATGAGATAAAGGAAGAGAAGAAGAGAGCCAAGTGAAGAAGAAGGAAGAGAGGTTAAAACAGAAAAGATATAGAAAAAAAAAAGATGAAGTAATAAAGGAGAACAGAAAAAGACACGGAAGGTGAAAAGAGAGAAGTATATATGAAAGGAAGTAAAGAGATGCGGAACAGAATGGGAGACAAGAAGAGGAGAAAGAGTGGAAATTAAAAAAAGATGAAGAGGGGAAGCAGAGGAGGGAGTGGCAGGGGAATAAGGTCAGAGAGAGAGAGAGAGAGAGAGAGAGAGAGAGAGAGAGAGAGAGAGAGAGAGAGAGAGAGAGAGAGAGAGAGAGAGAAAGAGAGAAAGAGAGAAAGGGAGTAGAGTGTCAATGAAAACAAGAGTAATACTGGTTCACGTCGAGGTCATTTGTTATAGGGTAGGGAATAACTATGATATCTATACTATGAGTCTAAGATAAGGGGAGGGGGGGAGGGGGAAGGAAGGGAAGGAAAGGGAAGAGAAAAAGAGGAGAGGAGCAATACCATAAATAGATAGACAGACAGACAGACAGCTAGGTGAACAGATAGACATATAGGTAATTAGTTACTTAGATCAGATTATATAGATAGATACAGAAGATAGAGAGCATTACATACACAGACAGATCAGAGAGACAGACAAAGAGGTTGAGAGAGAGAGAGAGAGAGAGAGAGAGAGAGAGAGAGAGAGAGAGAGAGAGAGAGAGAGAGAGAGAGAGAGAGAGAGAGCAAAGACAACCGCAGACAGAAGTGAGGGAGGGAGGAGAGGGAGGGAGGGAAACAGGAATGTCTTTGTTGGTTATTTATTTGTTCATCTGCCGGGGGCTGGGGAGACGTGTTTGTTTAGGTGCGTTTCTCTCTATCTCTCCCTCCCTCCCTCCCTCCCTTGTCTCTCCCTCTCCCTCCATGCCTCCCTCCCACCCTCCCATCGGCTTCATGGTCCTTCTTCCGTTCTGGTCTTCCGTTCGTTATCTTTCTCTTCCTCTCCCTCTCTTTCACTTTTTCTCTACCATCCTTTCCATCCGTCTCATTCTTTACATCTCTCTCTCTCTCTCTCTCTCTCTCTCTCTCTCTCTCTCACACACACACACACACACACACACACACACACACACACACACACACACACACAAATGCACTACACAAACACAATGACAAACAGGAAACTGAAAATGGGAGGACAGAGAAGACAAAGAAGGAAAAAGGAAAAGAGAGGAATGAAAAAGAGGGAGAGTGTGCAGCATGAGGTGAGAGGCAGAATGAGTAAATCAGAGAGAGAGAGAGAGAGAGAGAGAGAGAGAGAGAGAGAGAGAGAGAGTCAGGATGAGTAAGGGGTGAGTCAGATTAAGTAAGGGCTGAGTCTGGATTGGTATTGTAAGTGCGGATGGGTAAGGGGTGGGTGAGGATTGGTAAGGGGTGGGTGAGGATTAGTAAGGGGTGATTGAGGATTGGTAAAGGGTGAGTGAGGATTGGTAAGGGGTAAGTGCAGATGGGTAAGGGAAAGGTGAGTATTGGTAAGGGGTGGGTAAGGATTGGTAAGAGGTGAGTGAGGATTGGTAAGAGGTAGGTGAGGATTAGTAAGGGATGGGTGTGGATTGGTAAGGTGTGGGTGAGGGTTGGTATGGGGTGAGTGAGGGTTGGTATGGGGTGAGTGACGATTGGTAAGGGGTGAGTAAGCATGGATAATGAATCAATGAAGAATAGTAAGGGACTGTTTTGGATGGGTAAGAGCTGAGTCAAAGGAAAAATGACCAGTAAATGTCTAAGTGTTATTCACTTCACTACCACAAGCGTCCTGAAAACGAATAAAATCATGTGGCAGTAGGCTAACCAAATTACTAGGAAAAAATGTTAAGTGTGAGTGAAGATGAAAAGGGATGCACTGAGACGGGAAGGGGTGGATTAAGTGTCAGAAGGGGCAAGATGGATGAAATGAGTCAGATGAAATACGATGGAATGGGAGTGAGGAAAAGCCTTGATGGATTTCTATCCTTGTCTTTGACCCACAGAAAAGTTAGGTCACTTATAATATATCCTATTAAAAAAAAATCGAAAGAACAAATAGGTCTAATGCTGATTGCTTTCCTTTGAGAGTGGAAGGGAAGGAAGGGGTGGGCGTAGGGGAAGGGGAAGGTTATCAAGTGACTGGAAGGAAAGGGGGTGCGTTTCGGGAAGGGGAGGGGGTTCCAGAGGGGAAGGGGAGGAGAGACTTATGATGGATCAGGAGGGAGGGGATGTAATGTGAGGGGCAAGGCAAGGGGAAGGGGTACCATACGGGACAGATGAGGGGAAGGAGTAAGGGAAGGGGAGGAGTAAAAGGAAGGGCGATGGGAGGGATTGTGGAGGCAGTAGAGGAGACGGATAAGAGAAGAGGACCCAGTGGAAAGGGGAGAAGTGTGTGGGGGGAGGGGAGGAAGTATGGAAAGAGCAGAGGGGGAGGAGGTGTCTGTCAGAAGAGAGGGGAGGAGATGAGAAAAAAGCAAAGAGGATGAAGGGAATCAGAAGAGTGGGTGAGGGGATGGGGAAATGACGAATGAAGGGGAGAGGTAAGAAGTGTTAACGGAGAAGAGGTAGAGGGAGATGGAACTGTAGGGGCAAGAAGAAGTGGAAGGGAAACATAAGTGGAAGACGAAGGATAAGGGTAAGATTAATGGTAAGGGGAAGGGGAGAAGTGGGGAAAGAGGAGGGTGGAAAGGGAGAAGGGGGGGAGTGAGGGAGGCTGGGAGTGGCCACAAGGTACACAGAGGAGGGAGGGTCCATCTGCCAACAGTCGTGAGTCTGCATATGTACACACATGTACGGCTGCCTCCATATATGTACACACACACGCACACACACATGTACAACTGGCTCTTGAAATGTGCACATGAGAGCAACTCGTTTAAAAAGAGACGTCCCTGAGTGGTCAAGGTTCTGACCTGGTGATTTTGATAATGTAACTTCAAAGCCCAGTGAAAGCAAGGGAGTTATTATTATGACCCATCTGATATATGCCAAAAATACATCCACAAATATATATTTATGCTTGTCTTTATAAATGGATATATATATTCACTAGTTACTTATACGTATGGTTAAGGTCGACAAATTCCCACTAAGTGTATAAACTGTCAAACATACAGTTGATGTGAAAAGTTCTCTACATATTCTGAAAATTATTAGAACCTACATTCGGAACAAAGTGTCTTTTACATAATCTGGATACCAATTCATCAACTACTGTTAAGCCGATTGTTCCTTTATATCATCTAGCAACTGACACAACCCATAATCAGATCGTAAGTTCCTTTTCAGTCTCAAAATTGTACCTATGCTCAGGCAACCGTTTTTTTATGGTTCATCAAAACTGTGTACACGTACAGTGGGGCAAATGTTCCCTACACTTTCCCAAAACTGTTAAAACCAACAGCTGATGCCAATAATACCTTTACATTGGTTTCAAACTGTCAGAACTTAGAGCTGAAGTTAATCGATCCTTTACATTATGAAACCCAAAATCTGCAACCACCATCAGCAGGTCTGAACACTGTTTCAAACTTCAGGATCAACAGCAGGATCTACAGCTCTTTTAAACAATCTCAGCACTTAAAACCTACAAAGATGTTGCCAAAGTATAGTCAGTTCGTTTTCATCTGACGGAACTGGACTACTCTCGCAATTGGAATACAAACAGAGTTAAGCGAAATTCGATGAGCTTTAGTGACGAAGAAGGAATAAGTCTCCTTGGTTGGTAGTCAAATTTATCTTCCAGTTTGACAACACCTGGCCATCAACTGAGCTGCAAGGAGTTAAGGTATCTGTCAGGTGCAAACTAACAGACTATGGTAGTTAAAAATATGGCTGGTTCCAATCCTAGTTATTAGTACGGAATCACAAGCATGTCAATGGGTAAAAGATCATGACTCAAATTTTTCATTATATCTCTAATCAGGGTAAACTCTTTTGAAGTCTGAAAACACTGTCAATATCAATAAAACAATCAGTAACAATCAAGCAGACTGAAATTTTGCCTCACTGCTTCGAATTTCACTTCATCGCCTCAGAACTTCAGGCATGCAAAGGGACTACAGACGTTACTGTACAACTCTCTCTTCATACGTACAGACAGAGAAACAAGTACTTTTCCCGGGTTTGACGAATTCAAAGCGGAAACATCGAACCTTTTGAGACACGCATTACTTGACATAGGATTTTCATTGGGTTTCGTCAGTTGATTTTTTTTTTTTTTCCAGAAAGATATACGAAGATATTTGAGTCTTTTAACCGCATAGCCAGGGTTGGTGTTGGAAAAGGACTACTTCATGTGGTGGTACTGATATAACCTGGGACCTCAACTGCCTGGTTAAACGAAGTCCCCTAAACTACTTCCCCATCCCACGAAAAGAGAATGGTGGAATGCAGGAGAAGAGCAACTTAAGCCAGCAGTCCACCGGGTTCACGTTCCAAAAGAGTCTGAGGCAACAAGAAAAACAACGTAGCTGAGGTTGGTCGTTCCGTTATACCGTGTACATGTGTGCCAATACGTATGATTTCTTACCACAATGGCCAACAGCAATCACGTGCGAGCCAATGTCTCTTCCTTAGTTCATGTTAGAGGGAGTACTGCTACTGTGTCTAAATACAGCGCGCGCGCCCACGCACGCACGCACGCACGCGCGCGCACACACACACACACACACACACACACACACACACACACACACACACACACACACACACACACCACCTTCCCATTAACCACTTCGCGACGATGATGCCATATAAATTTTATTCATATTGCTGCCAGGTGTCTTTCTTTACCTTAGGAGAGACCTCTCTTAACGATGGGGCTCAGAAAAGTCTACGGTGTATCATCACTTTTGGTATGATGAATATGTTTTTCTTCCTCTTCTCACAGGCAGATTATTCTATTCATCTTCGGGAAGAGCTTTCGTTATGACAGGGTTAATATATATATATATATATATATATATATATATATATATATATATATATATATATGTGTGTGTGTGTGTGTGTGTGTGTGTGTGTGTGTGCACGCGCTTTACTGGGAAAGTCACGTTACTCTTGCCATATCTTAAAGTCTGAATCAATGGATAAAGCAGTTTTGATTCAATGCTGTATGCATCCATTCAATATGCTTATTTAACTTGCACGCCACTAACGTATCAAGAAATGCACCATATGCCAGAGCTTACTTTCTCCTTTCAAATGGCAGACAAAAAACGAAACTCGATAAATCCCGTTAAATTTGGACTCACCCAACTTTTAATGGCAACGATAACATCTTTTACTGATTCTACACACGGACAAGTATGAGTCTCCCCAGTTATGTACACTCACGCCCGTACACCTGGCCTCTATAGAACACAGACAACAGTAATTAAAGAACTTGTACCACTGGAGTCAACAGTTTTTTACACTGTCTTTAAACTGTATCAAAAACTAGCGCGATTTAATATCTTCATTTAGACCGCGTGTTACATATTCATTTATCTTCACTACAACACAATTTCGTTCAGCTTTAGGGAGATTTTTCGAACTGAGGGAGTTAAATATAGTCATCACTAAGCCCTTCAGTACTAGAGATCTGATATTAAGTTCAATAAATTGCCAGAAAATAAAATAAAAACACTTCATCGGATTAGTCACACGAGTAAAAACATAATAATTTAAAGGAATGTGATGCCTCTCGTCAAGAATTCGGAATCCCAGCTATGTAAAGGAGCTAATGACCGCGCTGTAAAATCCTAATAAAAAAAATCCTACCGCGTTGTACAGTTACCATCAAAAATCCTACCACGTTGTACAGTCACCATCAAAAATCCTACCGCGTTGTACAGTCACCATCAATAATCCTACCGCGTTGTACAGTCACCATCAAAAATCGTGACGCGTTGTACAGTCGCCACCAAAAATCCTACCGCGTTGTACACACTGTTGCGAGTAACTTCCTTGCCTAGACTTAGACTCGTATTCTCGCTGGGTAAGAAAGCTCCCTAACATCTCTTCCTTAGCGATTTATTTCTGGTTATGGCTAGTAAATATCCTATTATACGTTATCTATGCAGGGTAAGGCGATATTGGAAGGATTTATGGAACACAGGAAAGGAGAGTAAGGTATAATAAACAAAATAAATCGCTCAGGAAATGGCGTTAGGGAGCTTCCTTAACTGACGAGAATACGGAATTTAGTGTAAAATTTCCTCGTATGCTCAGAGACACTGGCTTAGAATTTCAAGGTGATGTCTGCTCGAGAATTCATTTATCCATCAGAGCAAGTGTGATTTAGTCTGTCATCAGCTTATTGCCCGACGCCGCATCCTGTGAGGGGCATATTACTTCAACAAAAAGATCAGGCACTTATAACCCTACTCATTAACAACGTCTCCTTCCACGACACCCTTCATCTATACTCTACTACTTAATCGTTCCACTTTTATACAACAACAACAACAACTACTACTACTACAACAACTACTACTACTGCTACGGTAATACTGCTGCTACTGATGCTGCTGCTATTAATAATAATAATAATAATAATAATAATAATAACAAAATAATAATAATAATAATATTCTTATTCCTATCTTTATATTCTTATTATTACGACTTCTTTAAAACACCGCCGTCTGTTCAATAATTTTCTTTTCTGCACGTTATTTCGATTTTATTTTGCTCTCTCTCTCTTTCTCTCTCTCTCTCTCCACGTACTCACACACTGATACCTCTCTAACCACTTTTCTACATGCACACTTATCCTCCCAACCATCCACATATCCACGCATCCATCCCATCCCATACCTTATCTTTCCTTGCCATTCTCAGCCTCATCTTAACCACATCCTCCCAGTGTTCGTCTTAATTTCATTTTTGCTCTCTCCTGACTATTTCATGCAGCTTTGGAGAGACTTCCTGAACTTGAGACGTTAGATACAAGCCTTCATTTACCCCAATACTAGAGCTCCACTTAAGGTTTAATATAATGATTTTGGAGATAGCAAGAATAAAGCAATAAAGCAGTTAATCGGACTGAAGAGGTTAATTCATCTCGCTTTCCATCACCCACTCCACCCTACCCACTACTGCGGCCTCCTTCCCCTATCCTACCTTCAGATCCACCCCACCCACCCTTCCCTTTACTGCACAGATCAACTCCACGCTATCCTCTGTTCCCCTATCCATCTCACCAACTCCACCTCACACCCACAACACCCAGTTAACTCCACCCAATTCTCTGCTGCTCAACTTACCTCACTCCACTGATCCCAGGTCCCTACCCTCTGCCACCCCACTCTACCTACCTCTTTCTACTTTTACTACCTATCCCAATTCTCTGCTACCCCACTTCACCCACCCCAACCTACTCTTACTCCTCATTCCCATTCTTTGCTACCCCAGTTCACTCATGCCATCATATTGCCTCACTATACTATAACAACCCAATCTCAACCTCTATTACCTCAATCCTGTCAACCCATCCTACATTTATTCCATCTTACTCTTACCACTCAAGCTCGCTACTATGCTCAGTTACCTACCCTACTCTCACTTCCCTCTCTCCCTCTCCCCTACCCCTTTCTACCTACAACTACCCCCTTGTCTCCCCGCCCCCGTACACCCTACCCAACCCACCCTACTCTCACTACCCCCTCACCCTCTCCCCCACCCCTCTCTACCAACAGCTACCCCCCTGTCCCCCCGCCCCCAGCCGTGCCAGGTGTGTCGTACTCTGCCGTCACCTCCACACTCCACTTTATCATAAACCGTCTGGCTGCATCACCCACGAGGGGGAGAAGGTGGCAAGGGGAGGGGTTGGCAGGGGAGGGGGAGGGATGTTTATATTTGTCGCCACTCCCTTACAGTCGTCGCCGGTGGTGGCAGGGGAGGGGAGGGGAGGGGAGGCGAGAGCAGGGGTGGGGAGGAGAAGGCAGGGAAGGGGACAGGAGGGAGGGGGAATGGGAGAGGGAGATGTGGGGTTGAAGGGGTGAGAGAGGGGAGGAAAGGCGAGGTAAGCAGGCGAGGTGTGAAGCGAAGGGGGACAGAAATAAGGTAAATGAGGGGTGGAGTGGAGAAAGGAGAACAGGGGAAAATATAGGGCTGACGAAAGTAAGCAGTGACAAGCTATTATTTTTCCTGTGTCCAACTTCGGGCTCTGGCGCAACAGTCCCTTCCCTGAGGCCAAGCAGTCCTCCTAAATGCCATACAGCTTTACATGTCACCACGTCGGCACTAATACCCACCGTCCATACTCAATACAAGCTAGGGTTATCTCATTCAGGACTGGTGCACTGGAATTAGAGGTGTTATTTTTATGACATATCGGTGGGTCTTGTGGAAGATTAGTAAAGCCTGTATTAAAGATCATTCATTTTACTAAGCTTTTCTTTGTCCTGGCCTAATATCGAACTGCCGTCCTTTCAAACAACAGATGACTTCCCTGACCATTCGGTGAGGAAAGGGAGGGGTGGAGGAATGGAGGGTAATGGTTGGTGGTGGGGAGGGTGAGAGGACCGAAGCACAAGGGGAAAAAAAAAAAAAAAAAAGAGCTTGTATACTGTGGTGTGTGTGTGCAAAGAGAGAGAGAGAGAGAGAGAGAGAGAGAGAGAGAGAGAGAGAGAGAGAGAGAGAGAGAGAGAGAGAGAGAGAGAGAGAGAGAGAGAGAGAGAGAGAGAGAGAGAGTACTATAGAATGTGAACGTGGGTGGGAAGATGGGAGGCTGCACAGGTGGGTGGAGTGTGAGAGTGGAGGTGTAAGGTTAAGATGAACGAGGGGAGACAGTAAAAGAGGGGAGATTATGTAAGAAGGTGGGGAGAGGGAGAGGGGAAGTCGGAGCGTGAAGTAGGAATGTGCAGAAGGGAGAGGGAAGGAACATGAAGTGGGAATGTGCAGAGGGGAAAGGGGAGGAACGTGAAGTGGGAATGTGCAGAGGGGAAAGAGGAAAGGCGTGAAGTGTAAATGTGCAGAGGGGAGAGGGAGAGGGAGAGGGGAGGAAAGTGAAGTGGGAATGTGCAGAGGGGAGAGGGAAAGGGGAGGAAAGTGAAGTGGGAATGTGCAGAGGAGAGAGGGGAGGAACGTGAAGTGGGAATGTGTAGAGGGGAGAGGGAATGAAGTATGAGTGAACAGCGAAGCAAGGGATACAAAAATGAACAATGAAGAGGGGAGAGCAATGCAGAATGATGGGAGAAGGAAGGATGTAAGAATGAGGCGAGTGAGGGGGAAATGGGGTTATGGAATTCTGAAGAGTGAGGGTTGGTGAGGGGAATGACGGAACTGACAGTGATGTAGAAAAGGGGGAAGTCCAGTCGAATCAAATGCAAAGGGAGAGGGGAGGATGAAAGGAATAATAGCAAAAAGAGAGAAGGATGGATAAAGGAATGATAAGTGAGGGGGGGAAGACGGTGCAGCAATGGGTAGTTAGGGAAGAAGGTAGGGCGTGGGAAAAGACAGAGCGAGGGGAAGATTTAGGAATGAATAGTTAGTGGAGAGGTTAGAATGTAAGCTCCGCAGTGAGGGGAAAGGGGAGAATGTAGGAATGGGCAGAATGAGGGGAAAAAGCACGATGCAGGAATAAGAGGAATGAAAAGAATGTAGGAACTGGCAGGATTACGATGAATGTACTGACAGATGAAGGGAACGGAGAGGAAGTAGGAATGGGTAGAATGAGGGGAAAGTGAAGGGTGTAGCACAGAGGGGACTCGGGATGAGATGGTGCGAAAGGAAAAGAATTATTATTTTTCCATGACGGGATAGGAAGTGAGGGGAGAAAAGGGCAGGCAGAAGAGCAAGGGGAGATAAAGAAACTGTGAGTGGACAGAAGGATGCAGAGATGGGAAAAGAGAAGAGAGAAAAGGAGAGAATATGTTAGATGCTGATACACAGTGGGGAAGGGAGGAAAGTAAAGAGGATGCACAGGAAGAGGGATGGGAAAAGGAGAGTGAAAGCGTGTAGGTGGGCGGCAACTTCCGCTCCTTGACAGGTAAGTCAAAATACCTGCACACGCATATAAACACACACACACACACACACACACACACACACACACATACTGACGCATGCATGTGCACACCTTAGCTTAATTATCAACCTCTATTTCATGCGATCTCAACTACAAATAATCTTGTGTGTGTGTGTGTGTGTGTGTGTGTGTGTGTGTGTGTGTGTGTGTGTGTGTGTGTGTGTGTGTGTGTGTGTGTGTTGGTAAATTTAGCCCATAAGTGATCTGCGTACATGCCTGGCCTTCTATATATAGTTTGCATGCAAGTATGATTTGTGAAATCATAATCTGTCCACGCAAGCAAGTAATGATGGCTTTACATATGATTCTTTTAGTTACTCCTCTTCCTTCATATCCCACCTTCATTATACATCACAACTAATGTCGGTGGAAACAATCTGCATATTCATACTTCTTTTTCCTCGCCAACTCATGTGGTGGTGTGCGTGTATGGATGCGCTGTGTGCACCTGGCGTGTGTATGTATGTGTATATATAGGTGCTTCTCAGGTGTGTTTTGAAGGTGAGGAGAGGGGAGTAGGGGTGAGGGAGGGGTGATTAGATGTTTTGCTTCCTTAGACTGTCACTTCTCTACACCTGTCATCCCCCACCCCTCCACCTCTCATCAACACCCTCCGCCTTCCCCCTACCTACCCCTAACCTCCTTCACCCCCCTTCCTGCTCGCCTCCCCCTCCTTTCACCCCCCTTCCACAGTCTTCAACTCCCCAGTTCTCATCTCCCGTTTTCATCTCTCCCTCATTCTCAACAATCCCTCACCTGGGTTCCCCTCCCTGCTAATCCAACGCCCCCCTCCCTCCCCACACACACATCTCTCAACTCTTCATCTTCCACATATCACTCTAATCTTCATCTCCCACATATCACTCTAATCTTCATCTCTCCCTATCACTCCTATCCGCCTCTCACCTTCTTCCCCTCATCTTCTTAATCATCTTTCCTTCTCATACCTTCCCATTCCTCACTTCCCTACCTCTCACCCCAACTCTTCATTTCCCCCCACCCACCCCTTCAATTCCATCTCACTCTTTGCTCATTTCACACTCCTCACAGCTCCCATCCTTACTTCTTATCTCCTCTCCCTCTCACTCTCACTCATCCCTGACCTGCCTTTCCTGTCCTTGCTCATCTTCCTGCTCATCACACACACAACACACACACACACACACACACACACACACACACACACACACACACACACACACACACACACACACACACACACACACACACACACACACACACACACACCCTTCATCTCCTCACCTCTCACTCCTGTTCTTCACTTCTATCCTCCCCCCCCCACTCACATCTCAGCTCCACACCTCTCTCTCACTTCTCCCTGTTCTCTCCCTTCCCATAGAACCCTACACTTCTCACCCTCTCCCTTCTCTCCCTCCCTTCACCATCCCCTCCCCTATCAGGCCCCCTTCCTTGGGTTCATATGCATAAACCTGCACAGCGTCAGTTATATATTATCACCGTGGAATATTACGAGAGCTAAAAAACCTTACCAGAGCTGTCTCTATTGATCAGCGGGACCGTATAAATAGATCCATATACCCCGCCACTCTCTTCCCAGAACACCTTGGCTAAATCATTGCAAAACTCCCTGTGGATCGTGTCTCGAGATCTTGTTATGGCGTCAGTGATGAAGTAACATAAATAATACTGCTCTAAACACATCCACAAAGGAAGACATGTATATGGCTAGTGATATTGGGGTAAAGATTTTATCTTGTACGGTTTGTGTACACCTACGTCCATTCTGAACAATTATGCACACATAATTACAGTTTGTTACCTGACCTAATTTCTACCTGGCAGACCCAGTATGACCTTAATGGACCTAAATTATCCTGACTACCTGACACGTAGCATGTAAGAAAAGAACCTTACTTGCTGTGAGTGGATCTGAGGACCGTCGAAATTTTCTAAAAATCCTGGAATATATCTACACAGATCTGAATGATACTGACCGAACCTGAAGTAACCTGAACGATCTGCACTGAACTCAAGGAACTTCTTCAATACGGTGGCATGTTACGTTTTCAGTTTTTGTTACCTCTAGGCGATCTGAATCAGTTTGGAAAGCGCCCCTGCTGTGAAAAAGAAAATGGAAGTTGAAAATATCTCCTAGATAAAAGCTTCGAAACTGAATAAATCGCATACAAACACCAGGAATCCGGTTGAAAAATGAGTCATCGGATTGAAGGGCTGAAGCAGAAGTAATCTGACCTACCTGAGTCTGAAATTCAACTTACTCAGTCTCCCTGTAGCTTCACACACTCACCTGAAAAAAGTAAGTTTACATTATTGAAAAATATTTCTTTACTACTGCAAATATAAGCATAAAATTAATATACACTGTTACCCAGACAGACTGACTCCCTGTAAGAGGCTTGAAGTGGCTAACAGGACCCACTTTGACCTCATATATATATATATATATATATATATATATATATATACACACCTAAAAAGAGCAGGAAAAAACCCAAATCCTCTATATTCTTTTCACCTGAACTTGGCCCAGATTTTCGTCTTTTTGCAATTTACTTCACTAGCTCAATGGCAGAATAAGACAGCTCTACATTCTTTAAACAGAAATTCTTCGTGACTAGCTTTATATTCTAGTGTTATGCTACTGCTAAAACTGGGTACTGAAGATGGACAAATGGCAATTACAGGCCAAGTTATGGTAAAATTAGCAAAGGTATGACAAGGTAGAAGTGTTTGACAGCTCAGCAAACTATAAGAACAGACAACAAATGGATGAAGCAGACGACTTAGAAGTAACCTGACACCACCAGAATTCTAAACAAAAGAACACTAGAAGTAGGGGGAAAAGTCTCAAATTCACAACAGTAAAATTTCAGATCACAGGCAAGAAAAAAAACTGAAAAAAAAAAAAGGAAAGGAAAAATGATTGCTCGGAGACAAAGTTAAAAAAGGAAGAAAATGAGATGAATATGACAACAGAAGATTCACACACAACAGAAATGGCGGGGACAGTTATTGCAATGTATGTAAAAGAAATTAAGCTCTGAAAATAATGAAGAGAGGTAAGGCAGGAGGTGAAGAGGGTTAAGACAGGAGGTGAAGACTGTCTTATCATCGATTTTAGTGAGGAAGCAAGTAACTCCTCACTAAACGTGTCTGCAAAACTGTTTATGTTTAGAGGCAAAGCAGTAAACAGATCAAAGGAAAAACGACTATTAGAAACAGCTACACACACACACACACACACACACACACACACACACACACACACACACACACACACACACACACACACACACACACACACACACACACACACACAAGCACCACCAACTACTCACAGAAACTCTTCTTCCTGCTGTGTACAAAATGATTACTGAAGTTCTGAGAATTTATATTAGTCTCTTATCATTAACACTAACATTAGACTGTGTGGGGAAAGCGGCAGTGTTTTAGTTTGGGGGGCAGAGAAAAATGTGTTATTGTAAAGGGAAACGGGCGATGTTTTAGTGTGTGGGGAGAGGTCAGTAGCAGGGGGCAGTGTCTTTACGAGGGAGTAGGCAGTGTGTTAGTGTGAGGGGAAAGAGGCTGTGTTTCAGTGCGAAGAGAGACTGATGTGGAGTATGGAAGGGGCAATGCTATAATGGGAGAGGGAATGAGGGACAGACTGAATAGGAGTACAAATGAATACAAAGGAGTACAAAGGACAGCAACTGAATAGGATCTTTCTGTCCTTTCGGGGCTGTTTGTTACTGAAAGAACTATGACTATGATGTCTAATTCTATGAGCTCGAGCTAAGGATAGTAAAGCAAGGATAGTGGATACATGGGGCAGTAAGAAAAGGGGATAGGGATGGGTGAGGGGAGGTGACAGAGTTATAGCGCACAGGGGAGAAGAGAGAAAGGGAATGAGGAAGACTGAGGTTGGAAGCGGGGGAGAAGTCTCTCTCTCTCTCTCTCTCTCTCACACACACACACACACACACACACACACACAAGGCTAATGCACGAGAGGGAGGAAAACAGTGAGTGAGGTGAGGATGGAGGAAAGATGAAGGAGAGAAAGAACGAGGGGCGAGGATGAACGGAGGGAGAGGGGGGACGGAGAATGAGGAAGAGGTTGAATGCAGCAGTGTTTTAGAGTGTAGAGCGAAGAAACAAAAACAGGGGTAGAATGAGCATGAGAAGGGGAAGATGAAGATGAGAGAGAAAATAAGGAGGTAAAGAAAAAGGGGGGGGGAGGAAGGGAAGGAGATGAGGAAAAGACAGTTAGAATGAGAGGAAAGGATAGGTGGAGGGGTAAGGGCAGCGATTTAATGTGTGAGGAGTAGAGGGGACACATAATGAGGAAATGGAGATGTTTGCCAGGTTTTAGTGTGTGTAGAAAAGAGAACAAAAGAAACTTAACGAAGGAAGGATAATGAAAAAGCAGGGCAAAGAAATGATATGACAGTCCGAATGATGGTAGAGAAGGGACAAGATTTTTTTTTTTTTTTTTTTTTTTTTTTTTGTAAGGGAAGAGGGACAGAAAGGATGAGGAAGAAGAAGGGCAGTAAGGAGTGGGCGCAGATGGACAGTACTGTATGTATGTATGTGTGTGTGTGTGTGTGTGTGTGTGTGTGTGTGTGTGTGTGTGTGTGTGTGTGTGTGTGTGTGTGTGTGTGTGTGTGTGTGTGTGTGTATCTATATTATAAATGAATAAAAGATAATGTGAAACTAGGCATAAAATGAGAGGACAGTGAGAAAGACAAGCAAAAGGGATAGCAATAGGGAAAGGCGAGGGGGTACTGTTTTAATGAGCAAGAGAAGAGGAGGAATAGAAAATGATAAGGAAGAGGAACACTAAGGAGAAGGAATATGGGAATGTTTTAGTGTGAACAGAGAAATAAAGGAAACAGAGAGGGAATATAAACGTGGGGAAGGGACTGGCAATAAAAAAATGGAGGAGTACAAAGGGGTACAAAGGAAAGCAAACAGCAACAGACCTGTTGGTCCTTTCATGGCTGTTTGGTATGGGGAAGGTTATAACAAAACTAATCTATTAGCTGAAGACAAGGACAGAAAAACAGGAAGGCTCCCCCCCAGCCACCAAACCCTCCGGTCGAAGCCGGCAGGAAATAGCGAGAAGGACCTCTATGCAGCACAGAAAAGTTATCATGGAAATGTCATAGAAAAGTAGGAAAGGAAATTTTATTCTACACTATCTACCTGAAAGGCAGAATAACATTAAGTCAGCAATATTTATCGAGGAACGTTAGGAAAAGGAGAGCAAGAACAAGAGGACAACGAGAAGAAAGGAAATGAAGAATGTTACAGTGTAAAGAGGAGAAGAGATGAGAAAAGAGAAGAAATAAACGAGAAGAGAAGAAAGAATGAGGGAAAGGGAGGGAGGACAGTGAAAAAGAAGAGGGAGAAGAATGAGAGCAAGAACTACTGGGGGAGGGAGTCGGGAAGGGGAGTGTGGCAGTGTTTAATGAAAAAAAAAAAAAAAAAAAAAAAAGACAGGGGGAGAATGAAGCAAGGAAAGTCAATGAAAAAGGGGAAGAAAAAAAAGAACAGTAAGAATGATGGGAAAGAGGGGAAAGTGGCAACAGACAATAGAAAATAAAAGGAAAAATGAAGAGCAGGATACAGGACAAGTAAGAAGGTGAGGGGGTGGGCGAAAGGAAAAAATCAGGACAGTACTAGCGAAGGGAGGAGATGGGAAGAAGAGGAAATTAGGGAAAGGCATGGACATTTATCAGGATGAAGGCAGGAAGGGGAAAGAGGAGGGAAGGGAAAAGGAAGGACAGTAAGAATGATAAGAGGAGATGACAGGTGAGGGAGGGAGCAGTGCTTTTGCGTGTGCTGGGGGGCTAGCGTGGGGAGCGGGGTGAGAGGGAGGGTTTAAAAGGAAGGACAGTAAGGATGAGGGAGGAGGGCAGGGGAGAAGGGGGTGCAGTGTTTTAGTGTGTGATGAGAGGAGAGGGTGAGGAGAGGGAGAAGGTTGGGAGGGTGTGATGGTGAGGGGGGTGAGGGTGAGGCTTTAAGAGCCTGGCCTATCACCCTCTGGAAGCTGTGGAGGGTGAAGCAGGACTCCCCAGAGCTAATCCCTAGACACACCACACCAGCCACACTTTTTCTCACACATGCCGCATCTCTCTCTCTCTTTCTCTCTCTCTGTAGCTAGGTTTATCTGTGTTGTGACTGTGTAATGTGTCTGTACTCGTATGTCCGCCTGTGTAAGCGTATGCATCAACCCATGTAAGTGTTTTTCTGTATATGTGTAAGTTTTAGTTGTATCTCAGTGTGTCTGTTTACATATACAGTATATCTTTGTATGCGGTTAAAGATGTATATTCTGTGTAAATCTATGCTTGTGATTTGTAGGATATGTGTATGTCTTTGTCTCCTCGTGTATGCATATCTGTGTGTGCGTTTGTGACTGTGTTCTGTGTAGGCATCTTTCATGTTTGTAGCCTACTCTGTATGTGTTGTCAGTCTATGCATGTGTTCGTCTGGGCGTGCACTGAAGCGTGTATTGTGTGTGTGTGTGTGTGTGTGTGTGTGTGTGTGTGTGTGTGTGTGTGTGTGTGTGTGTGTGTGTGTGTGTGTGTGTGTGTGTGTGTGTGTGTGTGTGTGTGTGTGTGTGTGTGTGTGTGTGTGTGTGTGTGTGTGTGTGCGTGTGCGTGCGTGCGTGCGTGCGCGCGCGTATTTAGTTTCCGTATAATCCCTACACACATCATATGAAGTCCATTCACCCTTCCCCCATCCTCCCTCCCTAAAAAATAAATCCTAAATACTCGTATACTCTGCTAAACATGTCACTCTTCATTGTGTTCATGCTTCCAACTGACTTCCTATCAAAAATTTCTTCTACTTCCCTGTCAGTATATTCCTTCTTACAGCCTCTCTAAATTAATCTTCGCATTAATTTTCCACCGAAAGTTGTTCTTCCTTACACTTTATACATGAGTAAATAACACCCTTTCCAAATAATACGTTTCCTAGCTATTGCAGTATTCTTAAGTTTATAATACCTATCTATCTATCTATCTATTGCCAGACGCCTCAATCCCGTTTGGGGTGGCCACAAACAAATCGCCTCCAAGTCGCCCTGTCCCCCGCCATTTCACTCCCCTGCTCCCAACTCACACCCCCCTCTCTCATATACCTCTCCACCCCATCTCTCCATCTCATCCTCGGCCTCCCCCTCCCTCTTTCCTCCTCCACCTCACTCACATACACTCTCTTCGTCAGTCTTTCACCCTCCATCCTCTCCACATGGCCAAACCTGATTTCCTATTTATTGATGCATAGTCCCTTGAACCAGGTAACTTCATATATTTTATTCACGCTAATTCCAGACAATTTTATTACAGGTGAGACTTTCAGAACCGCAGGACCTCGATACAGCCTTCATTAGCCCCATCACTAATTAAGTCTGCCCTAAGTAGAATAATATCGTTTTGTAATAAGTAAGAATAAAACTGAGAGATATGTTAAAGGAATGAAGGGAGTGACTAACATTTCTTCCTAATTTCTAAGCTTTATAAATTTCTTCTCAAATACCTCTCTCTCTCTCTCTCTCTCTCTCTCTCTCTCCCTCTCTCTTGAAAACCATTTGCCATCATCCTAGACCTCCCTTTCTATAAAACATTCATGCTGTTTCGCTCTTTCGGAATCAACAAAACAGAAGAGCCGTCACCTCATATCTAATTCTAATCGAGTTGCTTCAGTTTTTTCATCTACGAATAACACACACACACACACACACACACACACACACACACACACACACACACACACACACACACACCAGCTCACCTTTCTATGTTCAGGGATGAGTAATAATTAAAACGAGTGAAACGCTAATGTTTCTTTTTGGTAACTTTTAATTTCTCTTTTTTTTCGTGTTTCAGTTTTTGTCTTTTCATGATTAGTTTTGTCTTCTTTAATCAAATACTAATAATTTATTTTCTGTCAGCACTTTTTCGGTGTTTTTTTTCTTTTTTTTTTTTTTGGTTTTATCTTCGTTTAAATAACTATCTTTCTAAAACTTTCCCGTCTCAGCCCCTCATGTTTTACTTCACCATATTATCTTACTCATATTAACACCAGTTCGTTCCATTTTCGTGTCTTTTCTTACTTTAATAATAATAATAATAATAATAATAATAATAATAATAATACCAAGCTTAAGGACAGATGACGATGATGATGGTCACGACATGATCATGATGATGATGATTATATTGTCCTACCTTCCACTACCTTTTTTTTTAGTTTTTCTGTTATATTTCATCTTACTTCCTTCCGTTAAATTATGTGCTTCGTCTTCCAAAATATGACACATACATCTCTCTCGCTGATGTTCCCAATAGCTACACGAAACTTACCCTTTAACACTAACTAAAACAGTCAGTATCCCTCATCCCCTTCATCCATACCCAGATACAAGGCAAATGAGTACATCCGTGAGTGTGTGGTAGTGAGGAATTAGGTGACGCCTGTGTGTGTGTGTGTGTGTGTGTGTGTGTGTGTGTGTGTGTGTGTGTGTGTGTGTGTGTGTGTGTGTGTGTGTGTGTGTGTGTGTGATTATTCGAGACTGACATTTCCCCAACAATCGTGCCCATGAGAGGACCTATAAAATAACCAGCAGCACGGGTGACATTTTACTAGCCGGCCTCCTCATCACTAATTCACACACCCTGACTTTTGAACTCGGGGATGAGTTTATAAGGTGCTGTGTGTGTGTGTGTGTGTGTGTGTGTGTGTGTGTGTGTGTGTGTGTGTGTGTGTGTGTGTGTTTTTGTGTGTGTGTGTGTGTGTGTGTGTGTGTGTGTGTGTGTGTGTGTTATACATCAAAAATTGCACATCACACAGAAAGGACGGTCATTATTTAGGAGTCCGGGCTTAATATAGAGTTTATTCTCTCCTTACAAAAGTTGAAATGAAAGCAAAATTCAGTGGAAGAAGATAAGGTAGAAGTATGAAAAGAACCACGCAGAACGCAGAGAGAGAGAGAGAGAGTGAGACGAAAATAATGTTAGTGTGATGGGCCATTGAGATCAAACATAGCATTAGTGTCGCGTCACCCGGATCGACGGATGGACACAGACCAGACCGTCGATAAGGCCAGCACTACGATCACGGCACCTAGGAGGGACGTGGAGAGCTGGCAGGAGGAGGAGTGGTGGAGCGAGAGGAAAGAGGAAGACAGGAAAGGAGGATGTTGAAAGGATATCGCTACGAGTGTTAC
The DNA here is from genome assembly GCF_032717465.1 of Coenobita brevimanus. Lineage (NCBI taxonomy): Eukaryota > Metazoa > Arthropoda > Malacostraca > Decapoda > Coenobitidae > Coenobita > Coenobita brevimanus. The sequence continues at coordinate 30,235,706 of NC_137064.1, read as the reverse complement.
GGTTGGGGTAGTCGGAAGGAGGAAAAGCAGCCTAAGAATAAAGTGACAGACGGAAAAATGACTAGTGGGAATTAGACAAGGATCTTGTACACTGCAAGAGGGAGTATATGAGTGTCGTAGTTAGGAGGAGAAGGAGAGGCAGACCAAGAACTAAGTTGCTGACTAGAAAACGAGAGGGTGGTTGTATGGGAATTGGTATATGGAATCCATGGGGCTTTGAAGGATAGAAGTAAAGGTTGACAAAGAACAAGATGACAGTGAAAAAACAGGCAGAGAGGTGAATGTATGCGGTACCTGAAAAAATGAGGAGAAGTAGACCAAGAACAAGGTAGTAGATGGATAATATATACGTAAGCTGAGTGTTGCAAAAATAAAGGACATTGGCAGATGGAATACATAAGACTGAGGTGGCTGGAAGGAGCAACAGACTAAGAATAAACAGAAAAAATTAAGGAGGGAAAGTGAGGGAAAAGACGGGACAGTTAGCACTATACATGACCAGATTTTTTTTTCTAAGGCCATCCCAAGAACTTCGGGTGTCAGGCAAGAAATATAAATAACTAGAATTTTTAGATAAACCTTCTCTGCAGCATTATAAAGTGTCTAACTGTATTCTATATGCACACCAACTTTCGGTCTTACCTTTCATGCAATCAAAATATAATCGCCAGTTTTGCTGCACTTTAAGCTAGTTCACATTTTGCATTTGATTCTGAAATTGTTTTCCCATCAAAGCAAATCACCAGCAATCTATTCTTTTTTTTTTTCTTCTTTTTTTTCAGCTGATTCTTAAACTTCTTTGCAATCAAGACAAAATCTCCAGCTACACTATAAAAAACAAAGTCTAACTTTTCCCCACTTTGGAGCTGACATTTCTTTGTAATGTAATCGATTAACAAGCACTACAATTGGGTTAGGTTATGGAGGTATTTGCAGGGACAAAGAATATAATTATCGTATGTAACTAAAATGAAATATAATGTTACTGCATCGCATAACGTAGCAGGAGAGAAAGGAAAAAAATGATAACAAGGCGGAAGGAAAAATACTTGACTGTAAAGAAAAACTATTACTAAAAATTATGGATTACTTTACTGAGGTAATGAATTAAAATGCTGGCTCTCTTTAAAACACGAAGATAAACTGAAACAAAGCGAATTAATGTCATGTGATAAAAAATTTAACTATGCAAGATATTCCTTCCTACAAACAGCTCCAGTATTAATATTCACAATAAGTTAGTACTGATAATAAAAAAAAGTATCAGGTGTGAAACAACGTAATTCCGCGGTATACAGATAACCAGTAACAATCAAAATAATTAGTCCGTGGGAAAGGAAGATTACATGTTTTACAAATTAATCTTCAACCTGAGGATAAGTTCCTCATTTACTTATTTCTGCCCCTCTGCTTTTACTTTATATATTCATTTGTCCCTTTTCTCCTTTTGGGGAAACTTTACATTGAAGTAGAGGTTAATGGACTTAGTTTGAAACCCCATCACTGAGAAAGACTTCACTACAGGTCAACAAAAATCGTCTGAGGGTACCAATAAAAAAATTAAAAAAAAAAAGTCCATGCAAAGGAAGGGAATAAAAACATGAAAACATCTCCATTCTTAATAATTTGGAAGATAATAAACAACCGTAACTTCCTGTGAAATGCAACATATCCTCTGCGAGAAATATAACAAAACACAACATCCGACAATGGCAAGGGTACAGAGAGAAAAAAAAAAATGTAATCGCCTTGTAAAACACAATAGGTCATGAATAATCAAGGGTGACATTTTGCAGGGACGTGCAGATAACACACCCAACATAGACGAGGCAAAAAAAAAAAAAAAAAAAAAAAAGTAACTGACAGATCACGAAGATATATATACCAGGATTAACAAAATGATACAACTCTAGACCTACAAAAAACTTGCACAAACTCTAGACTGCAGAAAGGCACTACAATACCGGTAAGTAACTGATAATATATAAGGATACACAAGAAGTGGATACAATACCCAGACAAAAATAGGAAATACAACCCGAAAAATTAAAAAAATAAAGACTTGGACAACAAAACTCAGACTCCAAAGAATCTTGTAAAAATGGAAATGCAATATGCAAGCTACGAAAGTACAAAAAATGGATAAAAAAAAGACTAAAAAAATCACGATACAAGAGACTACAGAAAACATGGGTACAAAACCGATTTTAAACGAAATTTGGTCTCCTAATGGAGACCAAATTCTAAGAGACGAAGACACAGGAAAGAGGGACCAGGAGGCCATAAAGAAATCCTTAGATTCAAACATGTGATAAGGAATGAATGAGACATAGGCTGAGACCAAAGACCAAACACAGACCACACGCAGAGCAAAAACAATAATTGGAATCAGATTGGTTACAGCACTGACTTAGAGAACTGCAAGCCCAGAGACCACACACGAGACCTCCAGTATAAACCCAAACAGGTAACACTGGGAGATCCATTTCGAGACTGCCGAGGATGCTGAACCCCACCTTCGCCCCCAAAAACAAAACTAAAACTATAGACTCCAAGAGGCAACAAGGAGTGACCGTAACCCTTAGACACCAGCGAGATTTAAAACCAGTAAATGACTCAAGCCGATATGTTGA
>NC_137064.1:30223073-30228073 GCF_032717465.1 Coenobita brevimanus | reverse complement strand
ATTTAAAAGGTGAAATGTGAGGGAGAGACGAAGCAGTGAAGGATGAAGGACGAGTGATGGATGAGAGATAATGGAGGGGATGGGAGGGGATAGGGAGGAGGAAAGGGGTGTGAGAGAGGAGAGAGGAATGAGGAAGAGAAGTGAGAGGCAGGTTAAGGTGAACGAGTGATAGAGATTCAAGGTAAGAAAACACAGGGTGGAGTGAAGGGAGGAGGGAGGTAGTGAAGAATGAAGGAGGGATGGTTAAGGGGTGAAGAAGGAAGAAGTGGGAATGGTGAGGGAACTAAAGTGAGAAGGTGATGGGACAATACCTGGTAAGAGAGAAAGAGGATGCAAAGTTGGATGGACGGATGGGAGGAGGAGGAGGAGGAGGAGGAGGAGGAGGAGGGGGAGGAGGAGGAGGACGGAGAAACTGTAGTAGAGAAGAAGAATAAGAGAGGAGCAAGCGATGGGGGGGGGGGAGCAAGGTGAAGTCGGAGGAGGGAAGCCGGAGAGGGACGGAGACAGCTTCAAGTTAAGAGGGTGAGGAGGTATACGATGATGTAAGAGTGAGTGAGGAAGTAGCGTAGGGTGAAGAGGTGAGAGAAAGAGAGGGGGGGATGGGAGGGAGGGAGAGGAAGGAGGGGAGGGGGGAGGAAATGACAGAATTTTAACCTCTTTACTACGATGACTTATTTCTTAGATTATTCCCACGATGCTGACAATTTCGTTTAGCTCAGAAGTGATTTTGGAACTAGACAGATTAACGTAACGGCAACCTTCATTAACCTGTCCAATAATGTAAGGTTTTTCCTGAAATTGAATATTATCTTCAGGTGGTAGCAACAATAACGCATACCTGGGCTGAAGAGGTAAAGTGTGACGACGACGAGGCATACGATGGGGTAAAAGAGATTGAGGGAGTAGTGAAATGTAGAGAAAAAAGGTGGGAGGATGAGTAATGATGATGAGGAAGGAAGATAAGGTATGGATTATGGAAGAGAGGAAATGGGATGAGGAGCATGGGAGGGTGGAAAATGGGCAGGAAAATGGAGTGAGGGGTGCAAAGGATGAAATAATTTGAGAGGAAAATGAAATCAGTGGTCAGGGAAGAAAACGGGGTGAGGAGAGTTGGAGTGGGGAAAAAAATATGAGGAAAGTGATGTTAGTGTGGAGGAAAAGTGACGAAGGAGTAAGAATTGAGGGAGGAATAATGTGGGGTGCAGAGAAATGAGGAAGCAGCAAAGGATGAAGGAAGGAGAGGTGAAGGATTGTAGGAGGGGAGGGCTGAGGAGATGAGAATAAGATTAACAGGAAAAGGGAGGACAAGGTAGAATAAGATATCGTGAGGTATGGCAATGAGAAAGTACTGAGAGCTATGAGTGGAGGGATGAGGGGGAGTGTGAGGAAGACGGGGTGAGGGGAGAGAGGGGTATGAGGAAATAAATGAGAAAGTGATTAAGTAGTGAACGAAGGCTGCGTGAGGACGGAGGGGTGTAGGGGTGAAGGAGGATCGTGGGGTGTGGGAGTGAGGGATGATGGAGGGGTGTAGGGGTGAGGGAGGATGGAGGGACGTGGGGGTGAGGGGGCATGAGGGGTGAGGGGCATGAGTGGAGAGGGAGTGACAAGGGGGTGAGAAGGGTGTGGGAGGGGATGAGTGATGACTAAGAGGAGGTAACTTACTGTAGGTGAAAAAGAAAAAATAGTGAAGAATGGGTGGAGGGGATGAGGGATGAGTGGAGGAGTGAGAAGGATAAGGGAGTGACGGAGGGGTGTGAAGGATAAAGGGATGCTGGAGGGAGATGGGGAGGGAGGGAGGAAGAGAGTGAGGAGGGAAGGGGAGTGGAGGAAGGGTGTGTGATGGGGTATGAGGGAGTGATTAAGGAGTGAGAAAGTAGTGAGGGATGAGTGGGTGAGTGGGATGAGGGGTGATGGGGGCGAGGGAGGGGTGAGGGACGTGAAGGAGGTGGGGAAGGGGTCAGACACGTCCTGCCCCGACCTGAATCCCACGCCATGCGGTTCACCCCACACGTTTCATTACCGACTCACACCCCTTAGTTTTACCTTAGTTTCCCCTCATGTCAGTTTCATTTCCTCTCCTTCCGTTTTCGTTCCTATTTAATTACACCTTCGACTTTTATTGCATTTCGTTTCTTGTAGCTTTTCTTCATTTCTTCGTACTCTTTTTGTCCCTTTTTCATATCCCTTTAATCTTGTACTGAATTTCACTTTGGTTTCCTCTCACTTATCTTATTTTCTTACTGACATTTTCATTCGTCTTTTATTTTCCTCTTGTTTTTCTTACATTCCATTTTGCTTCTTTTACTTCAATTCCATCACTCCATTTTCATTACTCTCAGTTTCCGCTCACTCTGTATCACTCTAGAAATTCATCATTTCTTATTTTCACTCTTCATTATTTTTTCATTCTGTTTTCACTCTTTTACTTTCCGTCATTCCACATTCACTCGTCTCCAGTAAACTCTTCCTTCATTTTTTGCAGATGTTATTGAACAAGACTTATCTGAACGTGAACACATTGAACTGCAGGCTGAAACTACCTCTCCCCTACAGCTCACCATCTCCTTTTGTGGGACAGGGCGGGAGCTGAGGGACGTGTGTATATCTGGGCAGTTCCACCTCGCAGCTATATCAGTGCCACCACATGAAGGCGTTTCTTTCCACCATCACCTTCACTCTTCAGTTCCACAGTACATAAAATTTTCGATATTCAAGCTTAGATTTTTCTCGCACAATGAGAAACCGTCCTGTTCAATCAAGCCCTTCAATCCAATGACGTGTTATTAATTTCAATCGCGTCACCGCTAGACGATTTTGTCCGATTAAGACACTCTTGCTATGAAGGGGTTAATGAAGGCTGTATCTAACCCGTCCAGTTCGACAAAGTCTCTCCAAAGCCGAAAAAAATCGTCTGGTGGCTGCAGTAACAGAACATGAAATACGTCATTGCAGCGAAAGGGTGAAAACAATCTCTACAACCCTTTCACACCGTTGGCAGTACTGGATAGGGACGCCTTCATGTGGTGGCACTGATGTAACAGGGCGGTGGAGCTGCCTGGTTATACACGCGTCTCTCATCGTTCCTGTCACCCCAAAAGGTGGATGGTAGGCTGCAGGAAGGGGGGGGGGATGCTTCTGCTTGCAATCCACTGAGTCACCATGCAAATGAGCCTGGGGCTATGGCTACTACTCCTACTCCTACAACAACAATACTAACAACTACTGCTGCTACTACTACTCCTACGACAACAACAACAACAACAACTACTACTACAGCGCTGGTTGAAGTTTGTTTTTGTTCTGGTTAAAGAAAGACGATTTTATTCAGCGCTGAGAAAATCTACCCAATAAAATTTTCATGTAAGGTCGCAGTCATCGTCCCACTTTTTAGTCAAATAAATGTGAAATTCAATGTAATATTCTGAAAAGTTTGTTGGGCTCCGAATATCACATCAATGGCTTTCGGAAATCATCACTCACTGTACCGCTGATTATCGTAGTGAGGTGGATCATTATTTTTGTCTGTGACTGTACGTGTTCCAAGTAGCTCATCTTGGTTTCTGTGTTTCATTATGCTTCATCTCGTTTCGTAGCACATAGTCCTCATTTTAAGTGTTTCATTTCTGAGTCACCTAGTGGAAACAGATGCACCATACGTCTAATAGGGTGGTTAGGAAGACGGGGTGATGGTGACAGAGAGAGAGAGTGTGTTGTGGGACATATGGACAATGATGTTTGGAGGTTTAATGATGGCTAGCCTCCCCACCTGGGACGTAGTGTCATGAGTTATATACAAACATACATACATATACACATAGCCTACAAGCATACATAAATTCATACATATACAAACATAAACACACACATAAAATTCGGTATACAGAAGAGTGTATGGAGGTGACCCAGACATGAACGCACAGAGTAATATTCTGGCTAAGACGATGTCGGTGGGAGATTGAGAAGACCTACTACAGAATGAGGTGTAAATGATCTGGAGTGTGCATACAGGTGGCGTTTATGGAAAAGAGAGTAGAGGTAGACTTAGAACTGGGAAGAAACGCCGCCTGGAGTGTGTATCCAGACGGTGTGGTTGGAATACTGATTAGAAGGTACAGAGGAAAGTGGGAAGATGGTCTGGTGTGTAGACAGGAAATGATGGCAGAGTGAGAAGGGGTAGACAGAGAACGAAATGGACAAGAAGATTTGGTGTACTGTGCGTATAAATATGATGTCAATGACAGTGTGAGAAGCGGCAGACTGAGAACGTAATGGGAAGATTTATGGCGTGTCTTTACAGGAGATACAGATGAAGTAGTGATAGAAGGCAAACCCAGAACGAGATGAAAAGATGGAATGGAGTGAGTGGAGCGGAGTGAAGTTAGGAAGGCTGAGAATGCAATGAATATATGGAATGGAAGAGTATGTAAGGGGTGTCCAACTAGAAGTGGAGCGAAATGGTATACGATAAGTGTTGGCAAAAATCTGGAGGGAGTTTTAGTCGCAGTCTGCCAAGGAGAACTCTGGATTAAGGCGCCTGATGACTGATAGATGTATGCTCCATCCTGTGCAGCTAACTATTGATTTTCATTGTACCATTAAGGACTGCTTTGTTTATCCCTTAAGTCCGAGGAGAGTCACTGACAAAATATAGATGTTTCGTGTTGGCTATTATCACCCCCCCCCATCTCTCTCGTATTATATATATATATATATATATATATATATATATATATATATATATATATATATATATATATAAAACCTCGGATTGAGGGTTAACGTTCGCAGGATAAGTATAACTTCGTATTCTTTTCTACATTCTTGCAAGTCATAGATATCAGCTCTGTTCATTCAGTTCAGCTGCCATTTCATAACCTACTAACCTACACTCACCTCTGAACCTCACCTCCCACTTCAAGTCTCATCCACCTTCACGTTGCACACTTTCAGACTCCCTACCCTTCATCCACCTTCATATCTTTGTCACTCACACCTCTAAC
>NC_137064.1:30215573-30218073 GCF_032717465.1 Coenobita brevimanus | reverse complement strand
GTACCACCGAAACTGATAGTATTCCCCCTTTTTCCGATCACCTTTTTTTTTTAAACAACAGACAACGACCACATCCACAAACAACATCAATTACCACAGCCCCACCCCAAAAACCACAAGCAAAAAATCAAACAGAAAACATCCAAATACCATAGAAAATAATAACTCTATCTATCTATCTATTGCCAGACGCCTCAATCCCGTTTGGGGTGGCCACAAACAAATCGCCTCCAAGTCGCCCTGTCCCCCGCCATTTCACTGCCCTGCTCCCAACTCACACCCCCTTCTCTCATATACCTCTCCACCCCATCCCTCCATCTCATCCTCGGCCTCCCCCTCCCTCTTCCCCCCTCCACCTCACTCACATACAGTCTCTTCGTCAGTTTTTCACCCTCCATCCTCTCCACATGGCCAAACCACCTCAGTGTGTTCCTCATAACGCTTCCTATCACATCCACATCAACACCACAACGCTCCTTTATATCCTCATTCGTCAGCCTGTCTCTCCATGTGACTCCACAGGCTCCTCTTAAATAACTCATTTCCACTGCTCTCACTCTTGACTTGTGTCCTTCCAACAACGTCCAAGCTTCACTTCCGTACGTTAGAGTTGGTATCACAATACTGTCATGTAGTAACTTTTTCACTTCCATGCTCACTTCCCTGTTTCTTATCACTGCTTTCAAGGAATCAGCAACCTTTCTTCCCTGCTGTACCCTTTCAAGCACTTCACCCTCCAAACCTCCATCCTTACTCATCACACTACCCAAGTACTTAAACGTACTCACATTTTCCAATTCCTCACCATCCAACCTCGCTGTACATTCACTGACTTCACCTCTCTCAAAGACCATCACTTTACTCTTCCCTACATTCACCTTTAGATTCCGTTTCTTACACACTCTCTCAAACTCATCCACCAAGCCTTACAGCTCCCCTTCGTCTTCACTCAACAACACAGTATCATCCGCAAACAACAGTACAGGGAGTTTCCAAACACTATCCTCTCTCACCAGGGCCACTCCAACATCCACTACAACAATCCTCTTTAATCCCCCTTTTTTTTTCTTCACAAATCAAAACAATCATTAATCCACATTATTTTTTCTTTACAAACCAAAACAATCATAAACATAACAACCACAACCAGCTTTTCCTAGACCGATACCGAGAAGAAAATGGAGAAAAAAGGAAAAAAAATACTACACAAACTGACGACATACTCTTTCTCAGCCAAACCTCTGCATTTTTTTTGTATCATAAACAACAATAATAACCAAAGCCACCATCTCAAAAACCACGAAAAAAAAAAAAAAAAAAACTGACGCACTCCCCCATTTTCCACTTCATCGTAATCACACACACACACACACACACACACACACACACACACACACACACACACACACACACACACACACAAATCACAACCACTACCTCAAGACCCTCAACGAAAAAAACCGCAAACAAAAAAACAAGAAAATATCAAAGAAACTGATGGAATCCCTCCATTTCTTTTTTTCACGCCTCAAAATCAATCAACCACAGACTGCAACAAGACATACTCGTGAAAGAAAAAAACACAAACACAACCACTACCCCAAGACTCATGCTAAGAAGAAGAATATGCACAGAAAAACATACATATACCTCAGAAAAAGACGACATTCCCTTTTTTTCCAGGCGAACCTTTCTTTCCCCACCAAACAACTACAACCAACACAATCAATTCAGCAACCATCCCAAGACCCATACCAGGAAGAAAAAAATAAGCACACAGAAAAACCTGCAAATGCCGTAAAACTGACGGCATTCCGCCCATTTTCCAGGCAGGGCTCTATTTTTTGTGAGGTAATGGGTGCATATTTTGACCTGTAGAGCAGATTTACATAAACACGTGGAATCCGCTTACGAGCCGAGGATACGGTGAATGGGGGATTATGTGTTGTCAAAACATCAGGGTGTGGGGAGAGAGGGGATGTGTGTGTGTGTGTGTGTGTGTGTGTGTGTGTGTGTGTGTGTGTGTGTGTGTGTGTGTGTGTGTGTGTGTGTGTGTGTGTGTGTGTGTGTGTGTGTGTGTGTGTGTGTGTGTGTGTGTGTGTGTGTGTGTGTGTGTGTGTGTGTGTGTGTGTGTGTGTGTGTGTGCATGCGCGCACGCGGAAGAGGGATGATAGGCCACATTTATGTATCGCTGATGAGAGAGAGAGAGAGAGAGAGAGAGAGAGAGAAAGAGAGAGAGAGAGAAACTCACCTACCTTTACCTGTTTTCCATTCTTAACTTTGTGTTCAAAAATAAATATAAATCCGCAAGCTGTCATACCTGGAGAAATGCTTTGATTAACCAGAGCTAAATATACATCAAAAGTTTTTCTTTTTGTTGTGTCTACTTTCACTCGCCTTTCGCTCTCGTTTCTCCCTTCTTCCTTCATCTACCTCCGTTTCTCCCTCACTCATTCATCTTGCTTTCTGCTCTCCCCCCTTCCCCTTCACCCCCCTCCCC
>NC_137064.1:30188073-30210573 GCF_032717465.1 Coenobita brevimanus | reverse complement strand
AAAGGTTTGGTGCGGGAAGACATAAAGATGAAGGAAAGAAAGCTGGGAGGGATCATACAGAGATGAAGGGGGCTGTCTGGGAAGGAGGGGGAGGGATGGCTGAAAGACTGAGGAAATTATTGGAGAGGGAAGGGCTGATGATGGACGGAAGGAGGAAAAAATGGAGTGGAGGGAGCAACTGGGATGGAAGGGGGTTAGGGAAGGAAGCTGGGGAAGGAAGAAAGGGGAAGGAGTGAGGATAGAAGGAAGGAACCTGAGAGGGAAATGGAAATGGAGGAAAGGAAACTGGGAGGGAGGTGCTGGATGTGGTTAGGGATGGAAGGAAGTGAAGGGAGAGGTTCGGGAGGGAGATGGTTAGGGATGGATGGTGGAAGAAGGGGGATGGATGGAGAAAGGAAAGGAAGAAGAGGGATAGATGGAGGGGGGGAAGAAGGAGGATGGATGGATGGAGGAAGCGAGGGAGGGAGGGAGGAGGATGGATGGAGGGAGGGAAGACGGGGGATGGAAAGAGTGATGGGGAGGGAACGGAGGAGGGAAGGAGGTGGGCGGAAGGAATGGTTTGGCAAGGAGAGAGGAGAAGTGGTAGGAAGGAAGGACAAACGGGGGAAATATGAATGGCTAAGTAAGAAAAGAATAAAAGCTAGAAAATGAAGTGTGAATGAAATATAATGTACGAAAGAATGAACCAGCAGGGAATGAGTGAATGAATATGCAACTAATGAATGAGTGATGTGGTGAATATGTAAACGAATAGTGAAAGAAAATACTAAAAGGTAGCCAGTGAAAAGGAAGTGCATGAGTGACGACAAAAAAGTGAATGAGTGGGCAAATGAAGGCATCGTGAATGAGTAGTGATGATTCAGTGAGTGAATCAATGAATAAACACTTAACACAGACGATGACCACAGAACAACAATGCAAAGGCAACAGATTAAACAACACACACACACACACACACACACACACACACACACACACACACACACACACACCACTTCTCACGGCACAATACATAACACAACACACTATCAAACAAAACAGACATAAACCCACAAAAATACAACTCAAACCCCTACAACTCCGCACCACAAAATATCACCGTACATCACAACAAAAAATACATGAGCCACAACACAATCCAACACTGCAGCAAAACACAGCACTCACCTGACACCACAAAACACTACCACCAAAACCTCAATTATAACAGCACTACACCAATAGTCTGAACAGCGCAGTTGAACACATACAACACAACACACCAACAAACACACATAACACAACACAACCGCTAGACACATCACTCAGTCACAACAAGAAAACGTCAAACACAGGCAAGTAACACAATAGCATAATAACACAAATATTAACACAAAGGCAGATATGGCAACAACAAAACACAACACAAACCTATCTTGTAACACATACACAATACATCATGACAACAAAACATCAAACAATCTTCATAACAAAACACTCCACGAAAATCAACAAATAATGGACACAAAACACAACAAAACACAACTCAACTGATAACATAACACACTGTACCAATCTGCACAACACAGTCTCAACACAACACACGCAACACAATCCCTTCACTACTTAAAGAGAACACCAAACCCAGGAATGGAACACAAAACACCATAACACACACACACACACACACACACACACACACACACAAACACTATATGCTCCATCAACACAACAACATAAATATCAACGTTCAGGAAAAAAAAAAAAACTCAGCAGAACACTAAATAACACACCCAACATAATCCTTGCTAACAGAAAAACACCAACTCCAAGCAACAAACACAGCAAAGCACAGTAATGAGCACACCATACACATCCGCACGCAACACAATCTGAACACATGACCATAACTCTTCACTAATGACAGAAAACACCAAATCCAAGTTATCAACACAATACAACGCACCATGAAACACACACACACACACACACACACACACACACACACACACACACACACACACACACACACACACACAAAACCACCACCACCACCACCACCACAATACATGTCACAACTATGCTACATTATGCAAAATAAAAAAATAACAACACAGCATCAGGACCAAGACATATATCAACGCAATCAACACACCCACCCACCCACACACAAACACACACACACACACACACACACACACACACACACACACACACACAAATGCAAAAAAAACACACATACACACACACACACATAACAACCCAATCCAGTTCTGAACACATCAAAGCACATCCATCACTTCTACAACCAAACATCAAACACCGACTATCAACACAACAAAACATCCGATCAAACACACATCCGCGCAACACAAATCACTTGGACACAACACAAAGGCAGCGAGACTTCAATGACAAACGAGCCAACACACACACAGACAAGCAAATGAAAATATCGCCTTGAGTGAACAATGAAGATGCCACACACACACACACACACACACACACACACACACACACACACACACACACACACACACACACACACACACACACACACACCCTCTCTCTCTCTCTCTCATTAAGCATAGAACTAAGCTGCATATGCAAACATTCACATCTCTCTGCCTCTATCTGTCTGTCTGTCTGTCTCTCTCTCTCTCTCTCTCTCTCTCTCTGTCACGTCCCTACCGACAATTACACAGCTCAGACCACAGTGATGATCTTACTGAGTGTACAGAGGCTGCCTGTTTCTATGTCCATCTTTGTATTGTCTGAGAGAGAGAGAGAGAGAGAGAGAGAGAGAGAGAGAGAGAGAGAGAGAGAGAGAGAGAGAGAGAGAGAGAGAGAGAGAGAGAGAGAGAGATTTTAGTTTGTGTGACTGTCAGTTTTACTACATGTGTGTGTGTGTGTGTGTGTGTGTGTGTGTGTGTGTGTGTGTGTGTGTGTGTGTGTGTGTGTGTGTGTGTGTGTGTGTGTGTGTGTGTGTGTGTGTGTGTGTGTGTGTGTGTGTGTGAGAGAGAGAGAGAGAGAGAGAGAGAGAGAGAGAGAGAGAGAGAGAGAGAGAGAGAGAGACTCCTTGCGTGTATGCATGTAATGAATCCTGCAAGTGTCAGTGTATAATAGGCCAGTTACGTCTGAATCTCCCTCTCTCTCTCTCTCTCTCTCTCTCTCTCTCTCTCTCTCTCTATCAAACCAAGAGCCTCAGAGCAGCCAATTACTAACTCCTTCGTAAACTAGATAATATTTCTCTAAAGTGTACTTGTCACTCCAACCTCTTGAACCCCAGGATGTATTTTGCAGCTCTTCATGCCAGTACCAGACGATTTTCTTCAGCTTAAGGAAGCATAAAGCTCAGGGGGTTAATGCAGGCCACCTCTAACCCCTCAAGTTCGAAGTCTCTAATATTGAGTAATGCCGTGTGGAAAGGCAAGAATAATATCAAAGAGGGATTCTCCGGTTAAGCGGCCAACCCTCTAAATACGATGGCGTTTTAAATATTATTATTCTCTGTACAGGGTGACTCACATATAACGCCCCACTTCCTCTCCACTGGGTGATTTCTCGTGTGCTGTGGGTACGGTTCAGTCAGCGCTATCAGTACCTACCCTGCACTGTTTCCTACTCCCACTGCCACTACCACGCCCTCAGTAGCCTAGTAAGCCGTCCCAGCAACACATGACAGACACGGAAGCTTTTAGAGAGGCGCTATTTACGAACTACCCTGTATTCTAGAGCAGGGAAGACATGTCAAACTGGAAGGGTTAAGTTCTCTTGTAATTCATTCACTGAGATAGAGTTCTAGTAAGGGAGGGGAAGGTGATGGGATAGAAGGTTATGGAAGAGAGGAGGAAAAGAAGGCGACAGGAGGGGAGGAAGAGGGTATGAGTGGAGGGAAGGGAGGGAGGCGACAGAAGAGGAGGAAGAGGAAGCAAACTGAGGGAAGGAGGGACGACAAGGGGACAGGAAAGGGAAGGGGGAGACAGCATGTGAGAAAAAGGAGTGAAGAGACAGTAGGAGAGGAAAGGGATGTGATGGACGAGAAACGAGAGAGGCGATAGGAAAGAAGTAAAGGGAAGTGAGCGGAAGGAAGGGGAAGAGGGGTGGGGATGTGCAGAAATTTAGGCGTGGTTAGACAAGGGAAAAGACGTGCGAGGAAGGGAAGGAAGGGAGGCGATGGGGGGAGGGAGGAAGACGTGAGACGCGAGGGAAAGGAACTGAGAGGAAGGGAATGAGAGAGGCGAGGGGAGGGGAGAGAGGCGACGGGGAGGGGGGGGGACGAGAGGGGAGGTTGGTGAGGGTAGGAAAGGGAGTACAACGAAGTGCATAAGAATACAGATATCAAGAGACCTACTGACCAAAAAGTGTGGAATGTGTTAGAGTAAAATAAATTAGGATAACGATCTAATAAATATGTGTAAGAAAAAGATAGGATTCGTTTGCCTTAAGTGGCCTAATTAAACCTGATTTTTACCTGGACTCACCTGTCTACGCTATTTTCACCTTAACTTGGCCCTGATTCTCGTCACTTTGCAGCTTCTTTCTCGTCCCTCAGTGACAGATACTGTAAATGATTATGTAAAGGCTCCACACTCATTCCACAGCACTTTTACGTGACTAGCATTATATTCTTGTATGAAATTATTGTAGCAATTCAATATTCCAGCGACAGTGGTAGCAATTTTAGGCCAAGTTCGTGAAAAAAAAGTATAGTCCTTAACCCTTTCAATCAAGTGCAGCAGTTCCTGTTTCTCTCTCTCTCTCTCTCTCTCTCTCTCTCTCTCTCTTTTTCTCACACCTAAGACGATTTCACTCAACTCAGAAAAAAAAAAAATGGTAGTCAACTGCATACTAAGACCTGTAAATAACACCTCCAGTCAGAAATGCCTCCCCAAAGCCTAAGAAAAGTTGACGGTAGATAGAAAAAAATAAAAATAAAAGTCATAGAATGAAAGTGTTAAAAGAAGTGAGTGGTTCTGCAAAACTATGAACTGACCAACGGGGACTGAGGTGCCTGAATGGAGCTGACCTGCAGTGACCTGAATGGACGAGACTTGGATAGATATAATAAACTCCCGCGCGCGCACAGAGAGAGAGAGAGAGAGAGAGAGAGAGAGAGAGTGTGTGTGTGTGTGTGTGTGTGTGTGTGTGTGTGTGTGTGTGTGTGTGTGTGTGTGTGTGTGTGTGTGTGTGTGTGTGTGTGTGTGTGTGTGTGTGTGTGTGTGTGTGTGTGTGTGTGTGTGTGTGTGTGTGTGTGTGTGTGTGTGTGTGTGTGTGTGTGTGTGTGTGTGTGTGTGTGTGTCGCAATCTAAATGCAGTGATGGATATGAAGGTCCTGACTAGGCTATTGGATCTTTTAAGCCTGCAATTCACCTTACCATTTCCTCAGCTTCCCCGGTCTCACTGCACCGACTCACCTGCAAAGAAAAAAGGATGTTTAGAATACTGAACACAAACGTTAACACTGAATAATGGTTACAATCGGTCCCATATTACCTCCTTCAACGCATAGGGACCTGAAGGGAAGGTAGAGTAGTTCTGAGCGTTTAAGGGCGGATTGCTGGCCTACGCCCCTGGTAGTTTTACATCACTGAATTGTGTACTGAAACCTCTGTGGGATTCTGGCGCGTAGCAGATTGCCGCCATCCCAAAGGCAGCCCAAGGACGTAATCTTGCTAACTTTCGACGATTTTATTCAGCTAAGGAAAAGCTTACTTAGACGGCTTGGATGCAGCCTTCATTAAGCTCTTCATTACCAGAGTGCTCTTGCTAACTTCGAACGATTTAATTAAGCTTAGGAAAGACTTACTGAATTAAAGGGGGTTAGATACAGCCTTCATTAAGCCCTTCATAACCACAGTCCTCTCCTAAGCTGAAAAAATTGCTACTCAGACGCACTACAATACCAGTGACCTACTCTGGCTGACAGGGTTGAAGCAGTAGATCAGCAGACGGTATATGCATAGGAACGCACACTTGTTACTCAGAAGGCCACTCGGTAGGCGGGGTAGACTGCTTCCGGTGACCTCAGCTGGTGGACGGTCAATGAACGCGCTTGTTTAGTAAAGTTTGAGATAGTGTTAGTTCAGTAAGGAATCCATTACTCATCTCTCTCTTTCCTTCCCTCTCCCACTCCCCCTTTCCTTCCTCTTCCCCTGTCTCCCTTCCTCCTTTCCCTTCTTCCTCTCACCCTCCCTTTCTTCTCCCTTCTTTCCCTCTTCTTTTAACCTTCTCGTCCTTTCTCCCTTTAGTAAAATGTGAGATAGTGTGGTAGTTCAGTGCAAGTAAAGAATCCACAACTCATCACTTCCTCCCTCACTCATTCCTTCCTCTCGCCTTACCTCTTAGTTCTCTCTCTCTCTCTTTCTCTCTCTCTCTCTCTCTAAGTCAGTTCAGTCTTCCTTACTTCAATCCTTTCTTATATATACTTTTTCTCCATGTCACACACACTCCGTCCATCCCTCCTTCCCTCCCCTTCCTCCTTCCCTCCTCTCTCGTCCCCTCCCTCTACCCCTCCCTCCAAACAGTCACACTCTTGTATCTCATCCGGTAGCATCTCTCCCCCCTCCCTCTTCTCCCTCCCTCTTCTCACCCCCTTCCCTTCCTCTCTCTTATTCTTTACCCTCCTCTTCACTCTTCCTCTTCCCCTTTCCCTTTCTCTCTCTCACACATCAACTTCCTCTCTCTGTGTGGTCTTGTTTATCCGTGTACCCCTCTCTCTCTCTCTTTCTTTCTCTCTCTCTCTGACACACACACACACACACACACACACACACACACACACACACACACACACACACACACACACACACACACACACACACACACACACACACAGCTAAACAAACAACCCCACACCAACTGGCCTCTAACACAGCAATCCTAAGCCAACATAGCCACACCAAATAGTCAATATCGATTGCAACACAGCCACACCCTTACAACACAGCCACACCCTTACAACTAACACCCACACCCTTACACCCAACACAGCCGCACCCCAATAACAAGCATAGCCATACCTTCAGCCTAACACAGCCACACCCTTATAACTAACAGCGCCACATCCTTACAACTAACACAGCCACACCCTTTCAATTAACACAGCCACACCCTTACAACTAGGTCAACACAGCCACACCCTTACGATCAAAAACAATTCAAACCTAACACAGCCAATCCCCAAGCACTCTAACACAACCATTTATACAACTAAATCACACTGACACAACCATACTCTTATAAACATTCATATATCCCTTATAAACTTTCCTATTTTAAAGCTAACACAGTCTAGCACCAATCTTAACACAGCGACAGCCTCACGACTCACACAGCACATCTATAACAGCGACAGCAACATTGCCACAACACTGCACACATCTCCACAACCAAACTAACAGACATACAAAGAGAGTAGATTTCCCTTCATCTACCGGAAATGGGTCACTTCTTTTACCTGAAATCTACCGGTATGTTGAGACTGCAGGAAATTCGATAACTCTGAGGTAAGAATGAGTCTTCTTGGTGAGAAAACAAAATCGACTTTTCAATCTGGCCACAGAGTGACCCCAAAAGACCAGGAACAGGTTAGGGAAAAAGGATATAAATTAAATAAACCCAAACAACAGCTCAAATAATTAAATAAAACAAATCTTGGTCTCACTTAAGAGTCAGCTATTCAGGTTTCATTAACACAGCCACACCTGAACAAGAACAATTACACACAGACTGACAACGACAGTAGATGAGGGTAGGTGGGAATATTCTGATAAAAGTAGACGAAAATAAGTGAATTTTCCAAGAAAAAGTATACTAAGAAAGTCAGCCCTACAGGTTTAGTTATACTTAAATGACGTCAGATGATTAACACCATCATGCTTGCACCTTCTCTTGATATTTTATTCCAACAACAATTAGCTCAGCAAAAACTAAATATATGTGCCTGAGTGTGGTAATATCGTCTCCATTCACTCTCTCACGGTTAGGAAAACTTGGATACCTTCTTCCAGTTAACGTCAGACGATTTTATTCAGCTAAGAGCAAGCCATACGAGCCTGGGTTAAGAAAATTAGACCATAATTTAGTGGGCCTCGTTTGGCATCTTTTTTTATCGATGAATAAAACGTCATCTTACTGAAGTGGTTAGACAATAAAAATAACTAATAGCCAGTCCCTTATAACCCCTTACCAGGCTACTCTGTCGTGATGGGGAACACTTAAGGGTAAATGACCGATCGAGGCCACTGGTGGCAAAGACAAGATCGAATTCAAGGCGATCTGAATGCCTGCGTGTAGCTTATGATGCCCTTCTCCCCAAACACAAGATACCCTGCATTACACCACCACACCCCTGTACCACATATCCAAAGATGCTGATAATGGGTTGTGTTCTTGATGACAGGGGATCGCAGCATCTCTTCCTAAGCGACTTATTTTGCTCTGTGCACCTTAACCCCTTCAGACTCAAGGCCATTAATTCTCTTTCATTCTTCCTATCCCCTGACGAGTAAATTCAGCCTTGGATTGATAATCTGAGCTCCAAGGATTAGATATAGCCTTAATTAACTCCTTCTCTACTATGATATTTTCTTAAACTGAACAAAATCACTAGAAACATAAATAAACGATAAAAAGACATCAACGCTACCGATAAAAACAATGTCGATATCTATAATTATGAAGTAAAACAGCCAGGAAGAGAATGTCAAGGTGGAACAGGCATAACAAATCGCTCGGGAAATGGCTTTATGAAATTTCCAGTGAACAAGAATAAAGCCCAATGAAAGGAAAGGAGTTACATCATCATCATCATCATCATCATCATCATCATCTTAGTTATCATCAACTACAATGGCGTCGTCGTCATCACTATTATAACCATCATATTCATTATCGTCATCATCATCACCTTCATCATCAGTTATCATCAACATCATCATCATCATCATTTATCATCATCATCATCCATTCCCATCATCATCAGCATCATTATCATATTCATCAGCATCATTATCATCATCATTATCATCTTCGTTATCATCATATTCATCAAAATCATCATCATCATCACCATCATCAAATCAACATTATCATCATCATCCTCGTTATCATCATCATCATCATTATCATTATCATTACCATCATCATCATCATAATCACCATCATCATCATCATCATCCCACGTAATTACTAAAGACGTATTAAAATAAGCACACCTTCCATTTACCTGAGTACAGTGGTTAGCAATGAACGCACACCTTGCGCGGTATTTTGCTGAGAAGGACAGGTGGGGAAGTGGTGATTTGGAGGGGAGAGGGAAGGGGGGGTAGGAACTGAGGTGGGTAAGTGGGGAAGGGGTCAAACCACGAAGGCCTCCCAATCCGCCCCGCCCCCCCCTCTTCTCTCTCTCTCTCTTCCCCCCCCTTCTAAAACACAACTAAGTATATCGTTCAAACTTCAACATTTACTCATGCATAATGATCTAAATATACTCATGTTTTCGATATATTACGTACATGGTTCTCACAAAAAGTAAATACACGCATGAAGCTGTATATATAATTCTGATGTTATTGGGCATCGTTCAAGCCAAAAATAAGCTTACGAGTTGTGTTTTAATGTATCCAAAAATTCAGCATATTTACAACGTTCTTAATACAAAAGCAAAATTCATCAAACCAAACTTTAAATATTCGTACATTCGACATACCACTTCCATCATCCTTCGTTCAGTAAATAATCAGCTGCCTACGACTGCTTGAAACATCCTTAAACTCAGTCTAGGGTGGTCCGTATCTTGTGTTCTTCAGTCTTGCATATGGTGGGGACGGCTCCGGTGCTAAAAAAAAAAAAAAAAAAAAAAAAAAAAAAAAAAAAAGGAGACACGATACGAAGCAAGTAAAGGGTTATGTCAAGCGTGATACTCGTATGATGCTGGGTGGATGCGATAATTCATTCACTTTAACTTGGCCCAGATTTTCATCGTTTTGCACTTTACTTCACGATGCTCAGTGATAGAAAGACACAATACTGTGGTTCTACATCCCCTCTGTAGCATTTCTTCGTGGCTAGTATCATACTCTTGTGTTTATCAATTGCTATAACTCAACAGTCAGGATGCAGAGACGGAAATCTGGGGCCAAGGTAAAGTGAGCAGAGCAAAGCAACGCTGACATGGCCGTCCCGGGTGGTTACTGTGACCAATTACCACAATGCCACTTTAAAAGTTAGTTTGAAAATTATTGTGAAAAAGTATATTGAACTATAAGGTAACAAATATTAAAAAACGAATGACACGATATACAAACATACAAAAATTTATACAAAAAACACACCTACACCTACATACAATCAAACACTCAAACACAAAGACTCAAACGCATGCAAACATTCACATACTAAAATACACACAAATGCATTCAAATACACACACACACACACACACACACACACACACACACACACACACACACACACACACACACACACACACACACACACACACCAGGAAAACGGAAACAACATAAATAGGGGGAAACTTTAAGAGAAGAATAATAGGATGGAAATGATGGCGTGAAAACGAGGAAAAAATGAATGATAAAAAAAAAGTAATGGGAAAATCTGAAGAAAGGGGAACGACGGTAAACAATAGGAGCTGAAAAGAAAATCTAGCAAAAGAAAGACAGAAATTAAAACAGGGACCAATAAAATGAATTACCTTGAGAATATACCTGAAGAAATAAGGACACAGGTATAATTCTAGACACCAATGATGAATCTAGGAGACTACAAATGACTAGATCTAGAAAATTTCAGGCTATATATTAATGAGAGAGAGAAGGCTCGATTAAACAGTAAAAAAAGACATTATGATAGAGCGAGATAAAAACAAAAAGCGAGAAAATCCTGAAGAAGCTGCAATTAAAAGAAATTAGGAAAAATTAGAAAAAGGCCACAGTCGATAAAAAATGAAGAAATCTAGAATGAAAAAAAAGAGGAAGATAAAATGAAGAATAAGATGGCAACAACAGATGCAGGTAAAAAAAATAAATGAGAAAATATAACTGAATTAATGTACAAAAACCCGAGGGAACGACGATAAAGATGGAGATAAGAGACATGAGGATGATAATGGTGGAGAAAGGTGTTATTTGGAGGTTGTGTGCTTAGAGAACCTAGTGATTAGGTAATAAGCTTAATGAGAGACAGGTATGAGAAAAGGCTGGGAGGAGGAGGAGGAAGAGGAGGAGGAGGAGGAGGAGGAGGACGAGGAGGAGGAGGACGAGGAGGAGGAGGACGAGGAGGAGGAAAGAAGGGAGATATGGAGGGGAACAAGAAAAGCAATGGAAGATGCAAGGGACGGAAGGAGAAAAAGCAGACGTTGAAGGAAGGAAAAGGCAAGAAAGAGATAAAAGAGATAAGGGAGAGAAAAGGAAGTAAGGAAAACGAGAAAAATAAGCAGATGAAAAACAGAGAAGAAAGAAAAAGAACGAAGGGGAATGAACGAAAAAGAAAACGAAGGAAGCGGAAGAGGAGACTTAACCCTTTGACCCCATGTCTGAGGAGTTCGTGTTTTATTCTCGTTAATATCAAGTGATTTTACTCTGGTTAGCGAGACCTCCCGCGGCGTAAATGAGAGAGAGAGAGAGAGAGAGAGAGAGAGAGAGAGAGAGGTACTGCAACCACTCTCCACACCCATAATAATTCAAGATACTCAAACCCAAAATCGAATAATCAACGAATATTATAAGGTGACCGAGAGCAGACTTAACCCCTCCACTACGAGAGGTATGCCCTACGCTGAGAACTGCAAAAATCGTCTGGTGGCAGCTAGAATGAAATAATAAAAACAAAACTGTAAAATGTCGTGGTAATAAGGACGGGAAGAGAGATGGTTTTAAAGACGTTAATATTAGATGTCTTTTAGGTGGACTAAAATCGTCTGGCAATATTTATCTATCTATATCTATCAATCTATTTATCTATCCATCCATATTTATGTCTAACTAGCTTCTTATTATCAGCGGTCTCGGAGGAAAATCGTCTGGCAACATCTATTTCGTTACCTATCTGCTTATCTATCTCCATCTCCCTAATACAAGCAGTCTTCAGCAGAATAAACAGTCTGGCAACATCTATCTACCTATCTATATCTATCTATCCACCACCCAATCCATTACTACCCCACCAGGAGTGTAGGAGTCTGAGGCTATGCTATTTAGTGCAAACATAAGTGAAGTGACCAGTCGTTCTTCCCTAAGCAGCTTTATGAGCAAAAAAAAAAAAAAAAAAAAAAAAACTCCCTTGGATATAAACCCCATGGACCACATTCGGTTCAGAAGAAAATAAAACATAAGAAGAGGAGGAGGAGGAGGAGGAGGAGCTGAGAAAATCTAGCTAAACTTCAGAGGGTTAGAAGGCTTTTTAGATAAGATAAGAGAATTTATTGCGCGGATAATGAGCTATACTGGTTTATAGATATATAGATAAAGATGAACACTAACAGGCCGATAATTAGGCTGATAACACAGAGACAGATAAATTAACAGCTTTCACTTCTCTTTTTCCCTTTGCTCTCTTCTCCCTCTCTTCTAGATATGTTTGTAATATTTTCTGTTATCTCTCTCTCTCTCTCTCTCTCTCTCTCTCTCTCTCTCTCTCTCTCTCTCTCTCATCATCTTCAACATTTTCGCTTCCCTATTCTCTCCACATCTCTCCTCGTTCCTTCCCTGCTCCCTCTCCTCACCTTCTCTCCTCCATCCTCTCTTCAAAACCCCACTTCCTTCACCATTTTAAGAGACAGTAATCTTTATAATACATCCTTGCTAAAAAAAAAAATAAAAATAATAATGATTCAAAATAAAATACCGCACACTGAGAGGGCCAAAAATCTCCAATAATCCCTTCAGGCCGATGAAGTATTTTTATTCTTGCTGACTTGAGACGATTTTATTCAGCTTGTGACGAGACATGTAGGCAAACCTCTCTCTCTCTCTCTCTCTCTCCACAATTAAAACCGGCCCTCCAGAGCTGAAGAAAAGCGTCTGTTGGTAGCATTAATAAAAAAAATAAAAAAAAAATACACTAAAATTATATCACAGGGTAAAACTTCACAAAATATCATCTTTATATTTTCCTGCAATTGTTTAAGGATATCATTGTACCCCTTCACTACGACAGGCCTTTCTCGAGATTAATAAGATTGTCTGGTGGTGGTAGGTATAAAGGAGAAGTAATCACCACCGAAGGGAGGATGTCAGTGAAGATTCCTATTAATACATTTCTGGCCTTTGGTTCCTTCTTCCTTGCATTAAAAAATAAAGTCACAGAGGTAATTTTTTGATGTTAATAAAATCGTTTCAGGGCAGCCAGAATTAAAATATATATATATATATATATATATATATATATATATATATATATACAGAATGGGTTTTGATACTCCTCATACTGAAGGGGTTAAACGTCTCCGTCTTTAATTACACCTCAACTCCTCATTGCTCTCTCTCTCTCTCTCTCTCTCTCTTTCCATTCACTAGATCCTTACCTTCTCTCACACTTTTCTTACGTGTTTTTTTTTCTTCCATTTCGTTTTTTCCTTTTTTTTTATTTTTCCTTCCTTTGCATTTATTTTTCATTTCTTTCACTCTTTCTTCCTACGTGTTTGTCTCGCTCGCTTTCATCTGCCTGCTGTTGTTGTTTTTTTCTTTTTCTGCCTCCCTTCTAGTATCTTCTCCGTCTCTTTCTCTTCCACCCTTCCTTTTTTCCTCCCTCTCTCTGATCTGCTCTCCTCCCTGCCTCCTTTGCTACGTCCTCTCTTCTTTGCTCCCTCCTCTTCCTCTCCGTCTCTCCCCTGGCTCCTCCCCTCTTCTCTCCACACTTCATTATCTCCCCAAGTTACCCAGTCATTACCTCTTCTCTCCTCTCCTCCCCCATTCTTCTCTCTTCGTTTTTCTTCTCTTCTCCAGGTCTTACCATCATCAGCAATCCCCCCCCCTCTCTCTCTCTCTCTCTCTCTCCCCTACAGCCCTCACAATTTCCCTTATCGCTCTCCTTATCTCTCACTTTCATTATGCCCTTCACCAGCCTTCATCATCTAAACTGTTCGGTCTCTACCCTTCCTCTCATTCCAATATTGTGGAAAGACGCCTTCATGTGGTGGCACCGATATAACTTCGCGGCCCCACTACCCGGTTATACAAACGACCCTCAACTCCCTTCTTATCCCCCGTGAGGAAGATGGTGAACTATGAGGGGACAATTTCAGTCTGCAGCCCACCGGGTTCACGTTTCAGATGAACCTGGGACCACAACCACCACCACCACCACCACCACCACAACAACAACAAAAACCTTACATCCCCTCTTCTATCCTCTAATCTTCACCTTCTCCCTCACTTCTTTCCTCATCCTTTCCTCTCCTACTCTCCTCCACTGCCTTTCTATCCCATGCTTCAACCTACCACCCCCTCCTCAACCTCTATGGTATCTACTTCATCATCTCTTTCCTTTCCTCCTCATCCCCCAACCCCTCCCTTCTCAGCTCTCTATATCCTCAACCCCTTTTCCCCTCATTTTCCTCTCCAAATCTCCTTTGCATATATTTTTCTGGTTTTAGAAGAAATATGGTCAAGAAGGCCCAGGAACAGATAATATTAATAGCTGTATGGTGCAGCCTAGTCGGTGTTATGCGGTTAAGTGTTGGCCAATCATAACTTCAAAGCCAATTTCCTCGACAACCTCACTTTCTTCTTCATACCAAACCCTCCACAAAATATTCTCACTCTATATCCCTCAATCGTTCGCATATCCACACCATTATGTGTGTGCATTTAGAGTTAGAAGAGGAGTCGGAGAGAGACAAAATACAGACGGATGGCTAATACAGACAGTAGTTTGGTGTAGGTTTGGCTATTTGTAGAGGACTGGCGTTAGATTGTGCGAGTCCACCCCACAAACTCTCTTGTTGTCAGTGGGGCTCGGACCCACTCCAGAGCGTCCCACCAAACGTGAGACCAGTCCCGAACCGACCGAACCACCAAGTAACCCCTATACCTCTCCTATTCACTCACTCTCTCAACTTTTTCCTTCCCATACCTCAACCCTCTCCCTCCCCTTGTCTGCCTTTCTCTCCCTGTTCCCTCTCTCTCTCTCTCTCTCTCAGCCTCGCCCTCTCTATCCCTCAACTTCTCCCTCTCTCCCTCCCTCAACCTCACCTTTCCTATCCCTTATCCCTCCCCCTTCCCTCTCTCAGACCTTCATTTCTTATCCTCAAACCCTCACATTCCCTCCCTCAACCCATCCCTTCCAACCCTCCCATCCCTCCCCTTCCCCCCTTCAATCTCTTTCCTTCCCTCCTTCAACCCCTCCCAAGAAATATAAACCCACTCCCTCCTTCCCTCAACCCCTCCCTTCCTCCCTCTCATCCACTCTTCTCCCTTCCTCAACCCCTTCCACGAAATGCAGAGCCTCTCCCTCCCTCCTTCCCTCCCTCAACCCCTCATTCCTTCCCCTCATCCCCTCTTCTCCCGTCCTCATCCCCTCCCACGAAATGCTGACCCTCTCCCTCCCTCCCTCAACCCCTCATTCCCCCCCCTTATCCACTCTTCTCCCCTCCTCATTCCCTCCCACGAAATGCAGACCCTCTCCCTCCCTCCTTCCCTCCCTCAACCCCTCATTCTTCCCCCTCATCCCCTCTTCTCCCCTCCTCATCTTCCTCCACGAAATGCAGACCCTCCCCTTCCCTCCTTCCCTCCCTCAACCCCTCATTCCTCCCCCTCATCCCCTCTTCTCCCGTCCTCATCCCCTCCCAAGAAATGTGCAGCACTCCGGAATTTTCTCAGCCACGGTAAGTGAAGCGGAACACTGAGCTCTAATTAACCAAGGCTGGGGAATTGAACTTTATTTTCCCCCTTCCTCAACCCCCTTCTCTCCCCTTCATCAGCTTCCTCCTCTCCCCTTCCCCAACTCCCTTCTCTCCCCTTCCTCAACCTTCACCTCTACCTCAACCTCCTCCTCTTCCTCAACCCCCTTCTCTCACATCCCTCAACTCCTTACTTTCCCTTTTTCAACTCTCTGTTCTCCCATCCCTTAACCCTCTTCTCTCACATCCCTCAACCCCTTTCCTTTTCCTCCCTCAACCCGCTTCTCTACCCTCCCTCAATCCCTTCGCCAATTCTTGTCAACCGTGTCCCTCCCTGCAACCCCACAACACTCGTTTTTTCCTCTCCATCCCTCATCTCAACCCTTCTCCCTCTCCTTTCTCAACCCCCTCCCCCAGCCTCCTCAACCCCTCTGGAATTTTCTCACCCGCTGCAAGTGAGGCAGAACACAGGACTCTAAATAACCAAGGCTCGGAAATTGAACCTTTTTTTTTTTCTTCTTAATTATCCAGTATCGACTTTATGGCTAATGATTTGTATGTAGTTGCGTCTGTGCTTTTTGACTGTGGTGGCTGAGACAGTGGTGGATGGTGGTAGTGGATACTGGTAGTTATGGTGGTTGGGTGGATGGTGGTGGTGGTGGATGTTGTGGTGATTGGGTGGATGGTGGTGGTGGTGGATGTTGTGGTGATTGGGTGGATGGTGGATGTTGTGGTGATTGGGTGGATGGTGGTGGTGGTGGTTGTGGTGATTGGGTGGATGGTGGTGGTGGTGGTGGATGTTGTGGTGATTGGGTGGATGATGGTGGTGGTGGTGGTGGTAGTTGTGGTGGTTGGGTGGATGGCTGTGGTGGTAGTGTGGTGGTTGGGTAAATGGTGGTAGTGTGGTGGTTGGGTAAATGGTGGTAGTTGTGGTGGTTGGGATAGAACATGGTGGTGGTGGTGATAACTATGGTGGTTTGCACTGTAGTAAGGTTGGTTGTGGTGGTAGCAGATGATGGTAAATGAGGGCAGTGGCGGCGGCGATGGTAGTAATGGTTACAATTACGGCCGTGGTAGTGGCGACGATGACCTTAATGTGACAGGGTATGGTTAAGTTAGTGGAAAATGACGATGGTGGTAATTACAAAAAGTGACCATGATGAAAATGATCTTAATGATGAAGACGAGTATATATTTTGGCGCTAATTTAAGATCATATTAATGATGATGATGATGATGGACACTGGTGACAACAATAATGATGATGACTGTCACTAATAAAACTAACGGCAGCAAGCTAATGGCAGAAACTTATGGCAGTGTTAGATGATGTGATAATGGCTGTAGTGTGGATAGTGGTGAGGGTGGTGGCAGTAGTGGTGACCGTGGCGATGGTGGTAGGAGCAGTGACGGGGGTGGTGGTGATGAGGACTGTGGTGGAGTTGGTGAAATTTGTGGTGGTGGTGGTAGTAATTGCGACAATGATGGGAATTGTACTGGGTGTGTAAGAAAAAAAATATATATCATCATCATCATCTTCCTTCCCCCTCCCTTCTTCTCACAGTTGCTTCCCTTGCTTCCTTTACTCCTTCTCTACTTTACTTTATTATTTTACATTCTCCTCAATTTCCATGTGCCTACACAAGCCTCTTCCCTCTTCCAATTCTTCCACACAGTTCCTAGTCCCCATTTTCCATTTGTTCAATTTCTCTCTTGTGGTAGGTTAGGGCGCTCACCATCCACTCACTCGATGTAGTGCTGCTGTCGGATGTCTGCCCTTTCCTTTCCTCCATCCTTTTTCCTTCCATCCTCTTCTGTCTTTCTTTTCTTCATTCTTTCCTTGTCCTTCTGCCTATGGGTGACTCCATCTTCTGTCTTTCTTTCCTTCATTCTTTCCTCTTCCTTCTGTCTGTGGGTGACTACACTTAGTGACAAGCCAAATGGTTTCCTGTACACCAGGAAACCATTTACTACGCTGGGTGGTAACCATATAACCAAATTATGGCACCTGGTGGTTTAGTGGGTAATTATTGCGCTCCAATCGGATTGAGCCGGTGAAGGTTTATATCCAAGGGATGGTTGGGGTTGATTGCTCAAGTAATGCCACTCAGGGATGAGTGAGGCTGGTCACTCTCATCTTAAATGTCGGGACCAACTGCCTAGCCCCGGGCTCCTACGCTCCTCATGGGGCAACGTAGGATTGGATGATGGAAGGATCAATCTCTCTCTCTCTCTCTCTCTCTCTCTCTCTCTCTCTCTCTCTCTCTCTCTCTCTCATTCCAACTAAAAGTACTCTCTCCCTCCCTCCCATCTCTTCTCCCACGTCCTTTCTCCTTTCTCTTTCCCTCCCCACAGGTCAGACCAGGTCAAGGGTCAGGCGGGGTCACCAGGGCAACATTTTCACCCTTCAGTACCCAGGTGACTTCCGAACCCAGGCCCCTTGAGTTATGAACCCCGATAGGCACCTCGAACCACTTTTCTCCTTCTGCCTGGAATATCTAGGTAACGAAATTTCAACTATATTTCTCTGTTCTGCTTTTCTCATATATTAATTCTAGTCACCTGTTTCTGTCATATCCATTTCTATTTTCCTTCCATGAATTTTTTACTATTATTCTTCCACATTTTTCCTCTCTCAAATTTCTCATTGTGCACTACTATTTCTTATGTTTTTATATTACGTATTTTTTCATCAGCTTCTTTCTGTCATTAACCTAATCGTTCAATCACCCTCTTCCTTTTATCTCAAATTTCCACTGTAAAAAACTTCTACTTATCTGTTTTTGCAATTACTTCCACCATCTCATACCATTCATTTAACATAGCCCTTCTATCTCTCTTCTCTATTCTGGATATTTTTATTATGTTTCTCGTTATTTTTTTACATTATCTTTCAATCCACAATTCCTGAATCGCCTACCTTTATTTTCTCCCTGTAACTCCTGACATGTTTCTTCTTTTTCATTTTATTTATCTTTTAACCACAACTCTTCATACTTTTGCTTCCATTTAATATCAACTCACTCCCACTACAAATTCTTCAGTACGGTCTATAGATTTAATATGCCTAGGTAGTCACGATTGTATTCAGTCTAGCAGTGTCCCTTCCTATCTCCAGTGTAATCCTAGGTCTTCTGCTCCCTATCCTCAATGTAATCCTAGGTCTTCGCTCTCTGTCTTCAATGTAATCCAAGGATTTCTGCTCCCTATATTCAGTGTAATCCTAGTTTTTTCGCTCTCTATCTTCAGTATAATCCTAGGTCTTCTGCCCCCTATCCTCAATGCAATCCTAGGTCTTCCGTTTCCTATCTTAAGAGTAATCCAAACTCTTCTGCCCCCTATCCTCAATGCAATCCTAGGTCTTCCGTTTCCTATCTTAAGAGTAATCCAAACTCTTCTGCTCCCTATCCTCAATGTAATCCCTGGTCTTCTGCTCCTTAGCTTCACTGTAATCTTTGTTAGTCTGCCTCCTATCTTCAGTGTCTCTCCTGGTCGTCTGCTCCCAGCACAAGATAACAATCAGGGCAGTTAAAAAAGCGGACCTGGTCATGAGGCGTCGTGGTGCGTGAAACAGATAACCGATAAACAACTATGGCAACACAAGGGCAGGCCAGAGATGGAGCGAGAGGAAGAGGAAGGTAGTGGACCAGAAAGGAGGGCTCAAGTGTGTAAATCTGTTGGCACGAAATACAGCTTATTGTTTTTTTTTTTTTACTCATTCAGCCCGACGACGCATGTTTCGTTTTCTTTTTTCTCTATTTTTCAATCCAGTTCCTCGTCTTTTTTCCCTTCCAATTTTTTCTTGCACTTTGACGATTATGCCTAGATTTGAAGGCACTTTTTATAGGGGATGAATTTAATAGGGACCGCTTATAATCCTACCACTGCGAAAGGCTTCATTAAAGTAAAAATAAGCGTCTGACGGTAGAAAGAATAGAGTAAAAATTAATAAAGCGACCCAACCATCTGGCCCACTCCACTCCCTGTTTTCCATGACCATTAAAGGAGTCGGGTTTAAGCTGAATGTAATAATCTGGCGGCCGCAATAACATAATGAAAAGGGGATCTTATTACTGTATTTTTTAAAAACACAAGATGAATAGATGAAGGGAAAACAAAACAAAACAAAAAAAACTTTCAAACACCTGATTACAGATGTCCTCCATTAGTATCCATTTTTTGGCGCTTGTTTTAAAGTTAATTTCTTGCTCTTTCCGGACCACGAAAAAAAATATCTACCACACTGCAAACATTATCGGGTACTGTCTCTGATCTCGTCATTTCAGCAATACCGTCTGGTGGTGGCAAGAATACAATAAAGATGCAATTTTGAGGAAGCCCATGAAATGTGTTATTAAATGCTTCGACAGGGAGGAAATTGAAAATATTTAATTACTGTCCAAGCTGGGTATTACATTTTGCAGTTGTAATTTTTTTGACCCCCTCAGGTCAAGGAAGTTCTTTTTATGTTACTCCTGCAATTTTATTTTGGATACGAGAGACCCTGAAGGCGTTAATGAAGGCTGTAACTAATCCCTATATTTCGAACTCACATTCTCTCTCTCCTAACCCGATTAAAATCAGTAGGAGACAACAGGAATAAAAGTAACACTACAGCACCATCGTTCGAGTTCAAGTTATCGTACGCAGGAGTTACCAAATACTAACACTATTATTGGTCTGGATTATGTTTTCCTTGGCCTACAAGTACCATCTTTTCGTCATGAATACTGAGTAGAAGCAATAGATTAACCACAAATTATGAAGCCCGTCACCAAGAAGACCCATGAGAAGAATGTAGAACCAGTATTTTTTTTTCTTTTTTTTTTTTACCCAGTCGCGTAGATTAAGTTGCAAATGGAAGAAAATCTGGGCCAAGTTAGGGTGAGAAGGGTATAATGGAAGTTCCCCAATACCAGTGTAATTAATCTTCGTGATGCGATGGCATTTTTGAACGGTATTACAGGGCTAGAATTTAGAGGATGTGAAATAATATTAGGTCCCCCGCACATAAGTAAATAAATAAATAATAAATAACTCCACTTCTTGTTACTGTCAGATAATTTTACTTATGGTTAATCTCGTTTAGCAAAGGCACTAGAACCAGTTTACGATAATCTCTTTCAGACCGATGACATCTTGGGCGTTACTCCTGTTACTACCAGACGAATTTACTTACCATCTGTAGTGATGGCGTTACAACCAATGATCAGTAACAACATTTTTTTTTTAGATATCTGCTATCTATGTTGCTTTATTTTTATTTATTTATATACATTTCTGCTGCATTCTCTTGTTTTATTCTTTCTTTTAGTTGAATTTCTCCCTTATTGTGTGTGTGTTCCTAACATGATTATATCATACCCAGGTCGAAGTCGTTAAAACTAATCCCCATTTAATCTTTCAGAACTTTTTTTTGTTTGTATTTCTCGATGTTACTGTTGCTTCACCTCGACTTGGCTCGGAATTTCGTGTTTCTGCTGTTTATTTCCATAGCACTTCCTCGTGACTAGCATCATGGTCTAGTCACAGCGTAAAATTTATTGTTTCAACTGAGCATTTAGGATGGAGAAATGAGAATTTTTGGCCAAATCGGAGTTTAAAGAGTTTACTGGTTGACTGTATTCGGCAAAAGTGAGAGACTCTCCCACACCTGGTTTATTCTCAGCTGTCAGAAAAATATATCCACTCCACACTGAATGCTGAGTTGTTATAAGAGATGGGCGGCTAAAATATGTTTGTGGCTATCATGTATGGATGTGGCATAACCGTAGTCTGCCATTAAATAACTGGCTGTCGTCAGAGAGGGGGACAAATCTCTCTCTCTCTCTCTATTTATCTATCTATCTACCTATCTATCTATCTTCACTGAATATAATGGAGTATATCAAGTTTCAGGGGGGAAAGTTACAATATCACCGTATTCAGGAAGTTACAGAATATTGTATTATTATTATTATTATTATTATCATTATTATTATTATCATTTTATTATTATTATTATTATTATTATTAATATTATATTAAGGATTTAGTGGGTATAGAAGTAGGTAAATACGACAGGAGTCCAAGTACGGAAGAGAATGCAAGTATGGCGAGGGAGAGAGAGAGAGAGAGAGAGAGAGAGAGAGAGAGAGAGAGAGAGAGAGAGAGAGAGAAATATGTGTATGCGTTCCCAGAATTGCACCATTCTTGCCAACGAACACCAAACACCCAATCTCACGGCACAAGATCGAGCCCCGGTTATACAAGAAACCATTTGAATCCTCATCATATCTCAGAGGAGTATGCAAGACCACCCCCTTCACCTCCATCCACCGCAAGACCAGTTTTCCTCCTCCAGTTTAAGATTCCCTCCCTCACTTATGTAAGATTCTCTCCCCCCCCCCTCTCTCTCTCTCTCTCAAAACACCTTTTTCCTTATACCCCCTTATCTTTCATTCCTTCTATAAAACCTTCTCCTCTTCTCACCCCCTCCTTGTGAAATGCATTCCCCTTTTGTAATCCCCCTCGTCATATTTAAAACCCCTTCCCCCTCTTACAAAACACCATACCTTATCCTCACAAAACCCCTCCCTCTCTTTCCCCATCCCTTTACCCCGCCACTCTCCTCCCTCTTGCCCCCCTTGGCAAACCACTGTTCTCATTCTTGTAAA
>NC_137064.1:30088073-30185573 GCF_032717465.1 Coenobita brevimanus | reverse complement strand
ATGATGAAGTCTCAGCTGCCTCGTATGGACACACTTATCCCATCACCTCTGCTGCCAGCAGGTTTGAAGCTGTACTGTAACATGTTTGCACACATCTGTCCAAATACTGCTGCATACATGTATCCAAACATGTTGCCAGCTGTGTTGTCAACACCTTATCCTTCAGCATGTAGAATTAGATATTGTAGTCATAGTCCACTCTGTAACAAGCAGCCTCGAAAGGACCATAAGGTCTGTTGCTGTTTTCCTTCCTTTGTACTCCTTTGTACGAGTACACGAGTGGACGCGACCTCAGCCTGTACCAAACTACTCGTTCGCTGCTTCCTAAATATAGTTTTTTTTTTTTTTTGTTTTTAGGCATGATAAATTCCCATCATTACGAATATTACAATTATGACTTGTGTTGGTGCTAGTAGTGGTGGTGGTTGTGAACGATGATGATGATGATGATGATGATGATGGATACTTAGAAAATTATTAGTTACCTGTATTATCATTATTATTATTATTATTATTATTATTACTGACTTCATTAGTATCATCATTAACCATATTTAGCACATTTGCCAATACTTTGAAAGGTTTAACAGTATACAGTTATCGATTTATTTATTCATTTGTTTATTTACTTATTTACCAACAAGTAACTGTGGAATAACCTGATTTAGTTTTTACATCTAGAGTTCAAGGAATTAAACTTGCGCCACACACACACACACACACACACACACACACACACACAACCGAGAGAGAGAGAGAGAGAGAGAGAGAGAGAGAGAGAGAGTGTGTGTGTGTGTGTGTGTGTGTGTGTGTGTGTGTGTGTGTGTGTGTGTGTGTGTGTGTGTGTGTGTGTGTGTGTGTGTGTGTGTGTGTGTGTGTGTGTGTGTGTGTGTGTGTGTGTGTGTCCTGGCCTGGATATCACCACCCGTCCTGCATCTCCCTAACACTCCCAACACTCACTAATGTCAACACCCTGTCTCCACCGACCCTTCTTATTTATTATTAGCTATTCAAGTTTACAAATAAAAGGAATATTTTGCTTTTTGTACTTGCATTACTTATTCATTTTTTGTATGGTTATGGCCTATTTTTTTCCAATTTTCAATTAACTAACATTTATTGTATATTATGTAACAATTCGACATGTTTATATATGTACACACACACACACACACACACACACACACACACACACACACACACACACACGATTGATAGACAGCTACAGATAGATACACGTAGACAGATAGATAAACAGATACGTTCAGTTATCAAAATTAGTTCAAGCAAGTGTTCATTACTTTTTTCCTCAACATTTCTACATGTGAGTCAAAGGTATTAATTACACAAATAATTACATACCACCACCCTCACACCACAATGCTCCCATTCTCTTACTCTCTCCTCAGTCCTCTCCTCCCCTGCCTCTTTTACTCCCTCGACTCCCCCTCCCAACCAGCTCCTTCACCCATGACTCCCTCCCCTCCCGAATGAAACTATCCCCTCCCCTCTCCAACCTTCCACTCCTCTTAATCCTCTACCTCTTCCTTGTCCCTCTACTCCTCCTCAACCTTCCCCTCCCTTTCTATTTCGTTTCTCTAGTCAGTCCTTCCCTTTCTACTCCTTCCTCTCTTTCCATCTGCCTGCTCAACCTGTACTACTCTCTCTTATCTGCTAAACCTTCTTGTTACTCTCTATCAGCTTTCTTTGCCTGTTATATTCTGTCTTCCTCTTCCCCTCCCCCCCTTCTCTGTGTCTCTCACCCCTCTCTCCCTCCAGTCCCTGCTTAACTTTCTCCCTCTCTCTCACCCTTTTCTTTTTCCCTATTCGTCTGCTACCCCTCTCCACTCGTATCTCCTCATCCCTCCCTGCCGGGCTCTTACATCCTCTCCTACCTCATCTCACCTACTGACCCTCTCTCTCTCTCTCTCTCTCTCTCTCTCTCTCTCTCTCTCTCTCCACACGTTCGTTTCTCCCTCCTCTCTAGCCATACATTCGTTCCTCTCCACTAGCCTTTTCAACAACGTCCCTCTTCTCCTTCATCTTTCCATTCCTTACTGAATTTTGCCTTAATCCTCTCCTCCTCCTCTTCTCCTTTCCTTTCTTTTCTCTCCTCCTTTCCCTCTACTCGTCTTTCCCTCCATTCCTTTTCTGTCCTCTCTCTCCCTCCACCTTCTCTTCCTTCCTTTCCTCTCTCCGCATCACCCTCTCTCTTACTTCTTCCTCTTCTCTCCTTTTCCTCTGTCTGTCTGTCTCTGTCTCTGTCTCTCTCTGTCTCTCGCTCTCTCTCATCACGCTCGTTCCTCTCCACTTTCCTCTTCAAATCTCCTTCCTATCCTCCATCCTTCCCTGTTCACTCTTATCACCCTTACTACCTTTCCTCTCTCCTCACTCTCTTCCTCTTCTCCTTGCTTGCCCCTCCCCTTTCCTCCGCCACCCTCTTTGCCCATTCCCATTCCACTCGCTCCCTCCCGTCACTCCTCCTGCCCTCTAGTCCCTCCCGTCTCCCCTCCTGTCCTCTCCCTCCCTCCCCACATCTCCCTCCTCCCCAGCTCTCTGTCCACAGCCTCGTTCCTGCTCATCCTGGTGGCCTACTTTATCTTAGCTGCCACTTACACAGCTACAAGATTATACCTCATCGTGTGAGCTAATGACCACTTAAGGCTCTAGTGGGGCATGCGATTTCTTTGTTAATATATTTTCTCTGTTCACTTGCAGCTCATTTCCCCCCCCCCACCCCCACACTCACACTGTATGTTTAGAGCCCGCTTACCATGCCTGCCAGCTTCGTCGATTTGTGTGTTCGTCCAAGGGAGTTAAATGCCAAAGCAGTATTCAAAGTCTTCAGCACGATTAGTATTTTTTTTTCTTTTTTGCTCTTAACACAGCCAACATTACAGAGCCCGGGGAAGAGAGAAGAATCGTAGTGTATCAGTTCAGCACCCTCCATTAGACCATTCAGTTTAAGGAACACCTCTCACAAAAAAATAACGTAAATAATAAATAATAATAATAATAATAATAATAATAGTAATAATAATAATAATAATAATAATAATAATAATCCATCCATCCATCCATCATCTAATCCTACGTTGCCCCATGAGGAGCGTAGGAGCCCTGGGCCAGGCAAGTTGGTCCTGGCATTTAAGATGAGTGACCAATCTCACTCATCCCTGAGTGGCATTACGTGAGCAATAAACTCCAACCAACCCTTGGATATAAACCTTCACCGGCTCAATCCGATTGGAGCACCGTTATTACCCACTAAACCACCAGGCGCCAAAATTTGGTTATATGGTTACAACCCAGCGTAGTAAATGGTTTCCTGGTGTACAGGAAACCATTTGGCTTGTCACTCAGTGTAGAGTCACCCACAGGCAGAAGGAAGAGGAAAGAATGAAGGAAAGAAAGACACAAGAGGGAGTGTAAAGTCACCCGCAGGCAGAAGAAAGAGGAAAGAATGAAGGAAAGAAAGACAGAAGAGGATGGATGGAAAGAACGATCGAGGAGACGAAAGGGCAGACACCCGAAAGCAGCACTACATCAGGTGAGTGGATGGTGAGCGCCCCCACATACAACATAATAATAGTAATAACAATAATAATAATAATAATAATAATAATAATAATAATGACAGTAATAATAAAATAATAATAAATGACTAATAAAAATAATGATATTAATAATAATAAAAACTATACAAAGCATGTACCGTAACTAAAGCTCTTCTAGAAACTCGCCTGCCGGTACCCTGTGATGAGGGTTGGTTCAGTCTGCTGGTGTGGGCATGGGTAAAGCAGCAGGAGCAAGAAATGAACAAGTGATGATTCAGGCTAAGCATGAACAACACCAACCCGTCCCTGCAACACACAAGAAATTACCAGGAGTAGAAGGGGAGGGTTATATATGGACCACCCTGTACTGTCAAGGAAATATTTACAACACATGGATCACCAACATTTCTACGTACCGTCAGGATGCTCTCAACACCCGGTAATACGGCTAGCGTTAAAAGGATGGCTCACGAGAATTTAGCAGGGATGGTAATATTGCTACACACTGCCAGAGGATACTTTACGGTCCGCCGAAGTTCGATAGCTATCTAGGCAAATAAACGTTTCACTATTCTTGGCATACATTCAATTCTCTTTTAGATCAAAATAAATAATTAAAAAATGTGTCTGCATTCAGAGGAGGATAATTACTTAAGAATTAAGGCCAGTGAGGTAGCAGTTTTCTTTTCATCTGCTATTAGCTATAATACTTCTATATTATTTTGATCTGACTAACGCCACACAATTTTAGGTCACTTAGGAAAGACATTTCCAAACACAAGGTTTTAACACTTTGACCAATTTTTTTTGCTGTTTTTCATGTGAATAACATCGTCTGGCGTTTACCTGAATGAAACAGGCTTCTGTACGTACGTCCACTGCAGTGCATGGGTTGAAGACAGTGTAGTGCTTAATCTTCGACTAAAAATCGTCTGAAACAAAACGTGTCCAGTGCAGAGGAAGGGTTGGCCATACACAACGTATACGAGCATGTCAGAACACAAAGCCATGAAGAATACAGATGAGCACATCCTGGAAAACCTGGTTAAGCCCCGAGCACGAGAACGCAGGAGAGGCAACACCCGGGACAAGACACAAATCCTGGGGTGACCGCAAAAGAGGCTCAGGCGGCCGCAGGAACTACCGTCACAGCTGCCCAGCGCCACAGCACCGCACCGCAATCACTACCCTGCCTTGCCATAATACACACCGCCAAACAACTCATCACCATTACCAGACCACAGTAACCCTCCTCGTTTTGGTCCTCAATGTTGCCACCATTACAGAAACAACCACGAATAACTTTATCTATCACAGCCTGGAACAAAGCTACACTCTCTCTCCTCGTCATAATACACACCGCCAAACTACTCACCATCATTAGGAGACAACAGTAACTATCCTCGTTTTGGGCCTCACTGTTACCACCATTATAGTGACAACCATGAACAACTTCAACTATCACAGCCCGTAAGAAGGCGATACTATTATCAACTCCCTCGTCTTACCGAAATGCAGTGATAAAATAGTCACAAACGTTAGGATATCACAGCAATTACCCTCGTTTTCGTCCTGGCCCTTACGACCATTAGTGGCAACCATCATAAATTATAACTGTCACAACCAAACTCTTAAAACGCTCTAACTACCCTCGTCTCATCATACCGGACATAGCCAAACCAGTCAGGACCATTACATCCACAGAGAGAGACCACTATAACAATCTTCATTCGGTCTTCACTGTTACAACCACGACAGTGACGAGCATGAAGTCACATCAGCAAGTAACACAGCAAAAAATAAAGGAACCTCTGCCCTAGCTTATCCACAGTGCACTTTACCCAACTATACTCTTTTCATTCTAACTTGGCCCAGATTTTCACTCCATTGCAGCGTATTTCAGATAGTTCAATGTCAGAAAACGATAATACTATGGCTCTTCATCCTTTCCGTTGCACTTCATTTTAACTGGGACTTTATCAAACTGCAAATTTATTGTTATATCTCAGCTTTCAAGGTGGAGAGATGGTAATTTTAAACCAAGTCAGAGTAAAAAAGGGGTATATTCAGGAACAATAACACCCTCAATCACAGACCAGAGTAACTAAGCTAATTCTGGTCTTCACTGCTAGAATAACTCTAATATTTTTACTCTCACTTGGTCTACAATTGCCATCTCTCCATCATGAATGCCGAGCTGTAATAAGAGCCTTAGTATTGTAATTATAAGAGTCATGAAGAAGTGCTGTGGAAAGAAATGACAGCCGCAGTATTATCTTCCTGCCTCTGAGCTACGTAAAGCTTCAAAAGAACGAAAACCAGGGCAAAATTAAGGTGAAAAAATTACTGTAACAACCATCAAAATCCACAACCACAAGCAACAAAGCCAAAAAATGATTCCCAGCCAAAATACCCTTGTCTGGGCCTATTAATAACCAAATGTACTCATCTCAAAACACCACAGAAAAAATCACAACCACAACCCACCATAGTTATAATCACACAACCAGGTAAAGGCTAACACAGTAACTATCAACGCTTGGTCTTACTACAAAACCATCACATCCAAACCGCCAATGCCAAATACACACACACACACACACACACACACACACACACACACACACACACACACACAAATCACTTGCCCTACACAACCGACCAAGTTCCAACCATAACGGACATAATCATCTCAGTCACAACCACACACCATAATCACTATCCTCGCTTTATTGCTAAACACCATCGTTAGACACACACACACACACACACACACACACACACACACACAAACACACACACACACATACACAAACTATATCTATCCGTCTATCTATCATCTACAAGTTTATGTATAGATCACCACTCCCAATGCTAGAGTTCATCCAGGAGGTCAAGATATATGCGTCTCTCTCTCTCTCTCTCTCTCTCTCTCTCTCTCTCTCTCTCTCTCTGATTCCACTTCAAATACAAGAATGTATGAAACCAGAACCAGAAACCAAATACATATGAGCAAAACCAGAGAGAGAGAGAGAGAGCAATGACCAACTCTCGGGATGTGAGTGAGCGAAGAGATGTGGGAGGGAAGCACCACGAAACACACACACACACACACACACACACACACACACGACCGCCCAATACACACGGAAGAAACTGGTATGGCAACACAAACCCCCTTTTGTTTTACACCGACACCCAATACACCAGTTCTTTCTCATCGTAATACACTCATAAGCTGGTCCTTGTTTTCCATCTGCTGCATAGAAAACGATGCCAAAAAAACAAGGCAACATAGGAGATCAATAAATACCCATAACCTACTCCTTTTTTTTCTTAACATCGACACTTATCTTCTCGTTCAGTTCATACATACAACATAAAAATAATATTAAAAAACTTCCACCAGGACAAACTTGGATAAACAACTTTTGTTTTATCGTAATGCTTCCCAGAATCATTTTTTTATCCCATGATACAAGACAAACCAGAAACCACTCAGAGAGCACAGACCTCAGCCAACGCCAATGTTTGATTTATCGTTGTAATTCCTCTATCCTACCAGACAAATACTTTTATGGTATCATATTCACACAACTAATTACACGGTTTCATTCTACTCTATTACAGAATCTCAGAGATCGCATACCTCCGCCGGCGTCTATTAAATTATTTGTTCTTGAATCTGGATCAGAATCTGCCTCTAAATCTAATCCACTCTTTCTTGTCCCACTGCCCACCTAAACACCAGATTTCACTGAAACCCGATCATTTTTTTTTTTTTTTAGATATATTGTGCACAGACAGAGACAGACAGACCGACAGAGAGACATGGGTGAATATCTGTTGGCAGAGGTAGTAAAAAAAAAAAAAAAAGCCACATAATGGAACTCAATTGTACACCGATCATACCATCACGATACCAACCTAAGTAAGTTTTGTTTTACACGGCCACACATTAACCAGTTCCGTTTTACCATAATTCACCAAAATTCTTTCATTTTTACATGGATATACAGTACCTTAGCACTGCTGTATGATGAAATACTAAGGAACGAATATACCAACATACGTCTGCTTTAGTTTTACAGTCACGCATAAAGCAATGGCGTTTTACCACAAATCAGGCATTTTAATTCCAATACACACTGCGAGATCAACACTGCACGTAAGGACAAACAAATTATCAAAATTCTCATATTTAAAAACGATGAAATAATCATACATCCACGTCACCATGATAGACAATCGCACAGCCACATCCAGTAAATAAAAAATACAATAACATCCCACCACCAGCACAAGCAAGGGCATACAAACAACAGATACTCGTGAATAATAGTATCCACACACACACACACACACACACACACACACACACACACACACACACACACACACACACACACAAAACAACACCTCTTAAGTGTGTTAGATTTGTGGTCGGAGCGAGTGGAGGGGATGGCCTGTCTCCATGCCACAAGTCTGCTCCCTCAGTGTTCATCATGAGGCAGACCAACATCGCACACACCATCAATGCAACACACTTCTCAAATTCTTTTCTAGGATATTTCTTTCCTTTCTTCTTATATCTCCTTCAGGTCGATTACTCCTTCACGTTCGTCTTACTCTCTACTTTAGACACTCCAATTAATACCTTAAAGCACACCATGTTTGCCGCACTACCAATAAAACACACACACACACACACACACACACACACACACACACACACATCAAAAATACAAAAATACCAGGAATACCTTACAGTGCCCCAGACATAACAGCGCCGCCTTATAACAAACACCCAAAACACACATCAACGCAACAGATATACCAGCAGCACCTTATCATACTAAATAAACTAAAAACCTATCACAAACAACTTACAACAGACCAAACATCTACAATTAACACACTGTCAAGAAATCATATATACATAAACATACAAAACACACACACACACACACACACACACACACACACACACACACCACCTATACCTTACACCAGATCGGGCACACCAGCACCGCCCCTCCTAATACCAGCCTTGTGGAAGCTTATAACCAGACCCTCACCAGGCACACAACACGGCCACTAATAAATGTAACCTGATTCTTGCAACACCACACAAAAAAGAAGAGAGGAGAGGAGAGGAGAGGAGAAGCACCACACAAAAAAGAAGAGAGGAGAGGAGACGAGAGGAGAAGCACCACACAAAAAAGAAGAGAGGAGAGGAGATGAGAGGAGAAGCACCACACAAAAAAGAAGAGAGGAGAGGAGAAGCACCACACAAAAAAAAGAAGAGAGGAGAGGAGAAGCATCACACAAAAAAAGAAGAGAGGAGAGGAGAGGAGAGAAGCACCACACACAAAAAAGAAGAGGAGGAGAAGAAAAGCACCACACACACAAAAAATAAGAAGAGAGAGAGAGAGAGAGAGAGAGAGAGAGAGAGAGAGAGAGAGAGAGAGAGAGAGAGAGAGAGAGAGGACTTAACAGGAAAAAAAAAAACTTGCAAATACAAAGTCATAAAATAAAGCACGAAATGTAATACATTCACAAAGTTACAGAAAATAAAGCAAAAAGATAACGTGGAGTAAAAACACAGACGAACTTCAGACCTAAATTAAATATCAGAACTTTCAAAATACACAAAATAATAATAATAAAAAAAACAACTAAACTAACCATGACCTCTTACCCAGCAGGAGCCACATCAGTTTCTTATACTAACACCCAAATAAAGCAGTGGATTGTAAAAATAAAAAATAAAAAAGCCCCGCTCTATAATACCGGGTCTGATGTGTAGGGGCCCGAGGTTAGGCTGTCTAGATTATCTAAGGTTTGAATGACCAACCAGGGACGCCTGCTGCATCACATGATCGAAAAATTCCATCCGCCTCTTGGAGTTCCTGACCTTTCCGTTCGAGGCAATGTGTTTTTTAAGACTGGTGCCTTTAGTTCCTCCAGTACAATGACCTTCCTTCTGTATTTCATTCTTGTGACTGCCAGACGATTCTCTTCAGTGTGAGATGTCTAATGGTGAGAGGATTAAAAACACAATTAACCTCTACTGCCTCAAGATATCTTCCGTAAGCTGGATAAAATCGTATGGTGAAATCAAGAGCAGAATACAAAAGACTTATCGTGGTAAAGGAATTAACCATGAAAACACCAGGCAAAATATAATATATATATATATATATATATATATATATATATATATATATATATATATATATATATATATATATATATATATATATATAAGTCTAAGAAAACTATACCATTATAATCCTACGTTCCGCTTATATCGCCAGCCTTACTGGATTCCAAGTCCATTCTCGTGGATTCAACCCCAGATAAAGAGGGTTTGATTCTGATAAGAAGTGGACTGAGATGTGCTCACTGTCGCGTATAAGTGTAAAGGAAGACGGTTTCATTCAGACCAGAGGTGGAATGTTCTTGCGATGTAGGTATTATACTGGTACACAGCCAGGTCTGATCCGCCTGGGAAGTATAGGTTATCTGTCTGTCTTTATACCCATTCCCCCAGATCAGAGTACAAGGACGGTTGGATTCAGCCAGTGATTGGCTACATGAGCTCCCTATGCCCATTCTCGCGGACTCAGGTATAAAACAGGAGGATTCGATGCAGGCAAGAGGTACAAAGGGGGACAAATACATTCCCAAAGTCTGACGAATACATAGCGGAAAAATCAAACCATCTGAAACACGCGCTAGTGGAGATATAGTTTTCACTGCATTTCGCCAGTTGTAAATTTTCCTCAGATGGAACTGGGAAGATAGTTGTGTGATTGTCCGTGCAGTCCTAACAACCAACTCTCATGGATTCAGGTAAACGGCAGGCCGTTCGATCCAGCCAGGAAGAAAAATTGTCTGAAGTATACCTATCTCCACGAACTTAAGTAAAAAGCAAGTGGGTTTTGGGCAGACCAGAAGTTGATCGTCCGAGAAAGTGGCAGAGTCAGTTGTGTTGAGAATGAACGGGTTGGGATCATGCTAAATACTGTGGGAAAAACTTGAATATTCAATTATATACGAGAACGACAAGATCATGCCAGGGATGAAGCCAACATGAGAAGCATAGACACCTCCAATTAAGACGAAACTGGATCACACAAACTGTTCCCCATCTAAGTGTCTGCTGATTCTAAGTAATAATAATTCAGTTTGATGACATAATTATAATGCATGGAAAAACACAGTACACTGTTACTAAAGAAAAACACAAATAACGTTTTTTTTTTTTTTTTTTTTTAGTTTCCCCCCCGTGCTTCACTCATTAAAACAGAGGATTTTCAATTCCTTTTTTTTCTTTAACTTCATTTTACCGTACATTCCCAGACAATGAATCCTCACACTTATGCATCAGCACAGTGGAATGTCGCTACTATCCCGTCCTATCTGTGTGTGTGTGTGTGTGTGTGTGTGTGTGTGTGTGTGTGTGTGTGTGTGTGTGTGTGTGTGTGTGTGTGATGTGAGAGAGAGGGGGGGGGGGTTACACAGGTTAAGCTTCCCCCAGGGCGGAGACGCACCTAGCGGGGCTGCAGGTATAATGAGGAATTAGATAATGACCGTCTGGGAGGGTGGCCACCTTAAACCCCATCTGTACGAGGACGCCGTTTGGTCAAGTTACCCCCGGACGATTTTATTCAGCGTAGAGAAAGACCTAATGCTGGAAATATTAAAGACTTTATTATCTTTTTCACTACAATATCTCTCTGTCTCTGTCTCTCTCTCTCTGTCTCTCTCTCTCTCTCTCTCTCTCTCTAAGAGGGAATGATGGCTTTTTTTTATTACATCCTTCCTACCGTCAGACGATTTATTCAGCTCAGTGAAAGACCTAATGCAGAAACTATCTAATGGTCTTCATCAACTCTTTCACTCCAATAATCTCTCTCTCTCTCTCTCTCTCTCTCTCTCTCTTGCTTGTACTGTACCAGACGAAATGCAGCTTAGGTCGTGCCGGTATTCCCGTGGGTTAAGCAGGCTCCCTAGCACCTTCTCCTTCCCGGTTTATTCTTGCATATAGCTTGTCATCAATCCTCTTTTTTTTTTTTTTTCCACTTTATGTTGTGTTAAGAGAACGTAGACAGCATACAAGTGGGCAAAAAGCTGCAGAAATGAAAATAAATCGCTAAGGAAAAGGTGTCAGAGACCTTCCATGCCTGTCGCAAATACGGGCCCAGGTGTTATTCTAGGGATTTTTTTGAAATATACATTATGTCTTAAGTATTTTGAGTACAATGGCGATTTTTTTTTCTCAC
This sequence comes from Coenobita brevimanus, assembly GCF_032717465.1. Classification (NCBI taxonomy): domain Eukaryota; kingdom Metazoa; phylum Arthropoda; class Malacostraca; order Decapoda; family Coenobitidae; genus Coenobita; species Coenobita brevimanus. The sequence continues at coordinate 30,173,725 of NC_137064.1, read as the reverse complement.
AATTTTTTAAAGCCTGCAGACAATTCTTTTGCATCCCTTCTGCCCGATAACATATTTCTCGACTTATTTTCCTGACGGTATTTTTTTTTTTATATAACTTTGGAGGGAATTTTCAAAAGGTGTAATACATGCAGCTTCCTCAACCCCTTCCATATGAGAGGGGTTTCCAGGCTGAAGAAAATCTTCTGTTGATGATAAAAATGAAATACAGAACACGTCACGGGTCTGAAGCAGCGAAGTATATCTGGTTTCCCCTATTGCCGGATAAACACTCGCCCTTGAATCATTTGTTTATATTTATCTATTTATTATTTAACTACTTTCACTCGTTAACGCTAAATGATTTTATGTACGTCAGCTGAAAACCTTGAGACTCAGCCGGCAAAGGAAAAAAAAAAAAAAAAGTACCTTCTCTTCGTCTTGGTTATATACGTGAATTAAATTTGACTGACAAAACTGACCTGCGTAAATACATAAATAAACCAGAAGCACTCAGACAGCGCATACCTCCGCCAGTGCCACTGCCATTAAAAAAGGATCCGGATCAGTGGAGGGATTGTGTGGAATACCTTGGATCCGGTTCCGCTCCCAAATTTAATCAATTGTTCCTTTACCCATGGCTCACTCTTCCACAAAATTTTATTGAAATTCAGTGAGAACTTGTGGAGATATTGTGCAGGACACATTGGATCCGAATCCGGATCCGACCTAAATTTTAAGCAATTCTTTCTTGGCCTATGGGCCACCTTTCCACAAAATTTTATTGAAATTCACTGAGTATTTTGGAGATATCGTGTGGACAAACAAACAAAGTTAACAGACAAACATAGGTGAATACATAACCTCCTCCAACTTCGTTAGCGGAGGTAATAAATAAATAAATCGAGTTTACGGGTTACTTTAAACAACTGGTCTTCCCGGATGCCTACTTGAGAGAAAGAAGGACTTAGGCAGTCCTGGAAAATTTCATGCTCCCTGACACCTTTTCCTAAGCGATTTATTTTGCTTTTTACACCTTGTTGTCCTGTTCTGTTACATAAATCCTTCTAACATCAAAATACTCTACATAAACAACGACCAAGAGGATATTAACCAGTCTCACCCAAAATGTCACTAAGGATGAGGTGTTAGGGAGATTCCTTAACTGATGAGAGTACGGGTCCTTGTATCCGATGTCTTTTTTTTTCTTTCTCTTCCTATTTTCTTTCTTTTTCTTTTTCTTCTTCTTCTTTTCTTTTTCTTCTTATTCTTCTGCTATTCTTGCTTTCCCTAGACACTTCTATTAACTTTAGGAGAGATTATTGGAAGAAGATGGGTACATAATCTTTTGCTAACGTCTTCACTAGTACAGTTGCTTCCTAACGAAAATCTATCGAACAGAAAAAAAAAAAAAACACACTGAAACTATCAAATGCTGATCGGGTCCAGGATGCATGATTAAAAAAAAAAAAAAGAAAAAAGAAATCCTAACTACTGTGGCTATACTTCCAATTAATCTAAATATCTTTGACATGTCAGAAGCAAATCTGATTCTGAGATGAAGTCTGAAATAAATCTGGTTCTGGCTTGGTACCTAAAAAAAAAAAAAAATCAGTTCTCAGTTCTTTTCCAACACACACACACACACACACACACACACACACACACACACACACACACACACACACACACACACACACACACTTACACACTGATCTCTCCATCTATCTTGTTTACATCTTTTAAATAAATCATGCCCTTTCTCTCCGTCCCAAGAAAATAAATTCACGTATCAGAGTTTTCTGCTTGCTGTAATAGATAGGCATGAAACAAATCTGGCTTTTGATAGTAGATTAAAAAAAAGAAAAAAAAAAAACAAAGGCTTCTATTTTCACTCCTACAGATAAAACACACAAAAAAAGGAAAGTAAAAATCAAAAGAAATTACCGTCTCAGTTTGGGCATAGTGGGTAGGTGTTCAAAAAAAAAAAAAAGAAAAAACAAGAAAACAGCCTCCCAATTTTTCTCTGTACTCTTAAAACTAAATCCGGTTGTCCGAGCGGTCTCCTTCTTCCTTGGCGAGAGGCGGAGGGTGTAACGGGACGAACCCCCCCCCTTCTCCCTCTCCCCCTCCCGTCTCGTCTCGCCCTCTCTCGCAATTTACGAGCTCGGCCAGATCAGGTCCCGCCCCGGCCGTAAGCTGTCGACTCGCAACCCCACCCCCGCGCACACACACACACACACACACACACACACACACACACACACACACACACACATTCTCTCTCTCTCTAAGAAGGGAATAAGGCTGATACAGGTGCAGTCAATTTTTTCTTCCCCCCCTTCTCTCTCTCTCTCTCTCTCTCTCTCTCTCTCTCTCTCTCTCTCTCTCTCTCTCTCTCTCCCTCTCCACTGTTTTCTTACAATTTTTACCTATCTACTAATGGTGGCTATCTAAGCAGCAATGAAAAGAGAATAAAAGAAGAGAGAGTAACGAGAAAATAAGAAGATGGGAAGGCCTGATTAAAGAAGAGGAGAAAGTGAAAAAAGGAAGTGATGAAAACTGGGGAAGAGAGAGAGAGAGAGAGAGAGAGAGAGAGAGAGAGAGAGAGAGAGAGAGAGAGAGAGAGAGACGCGTAAAGGGCAATCGAGTGCAAGCCATGGAAATACCTGTATGAGATGGCAGTATGCATTCTTACACTGCCCTCATTCTTTTTCATCGATTTATTGCCTAATCTCTCTCTCTCTCTCTCTCTATCTGTTTATCTATCTGTCTATCTATGCCTGTTTATCTATCTGAACCTATCTATCTACCTATCAATTCATCTATCTTTCTTTACCTACCACTATGACCATGACAAATATTCCTTTAAGGCACTTTATCATCCGTAATCTCTATTTTTTAATCATCAAACATCGTTAATAAATAAATAAATAAATAATAATAAAACGTAAAGAAATACTTATCACACTATTAAATTCTTGTCCTTAACAAATATAACTTGGGAGATAATGAAGGAAGCGATAAGAAAAGTGAACAAGGGGAGAAATATCAAGAATAAACCTGAAGGACAAAACGGATGGAGACAATACAGGAGGGAAAACAATTTGGACTGGCGGGAAGAAGTGAAGATGATGAGTGAAAGACGAACCTGAAGGCATTTTGTTCAGTCATTGCCACCTTGGATGAACTCTGGGATTGGGAGGCTTTAGTTCTTTCACCTTAACTTGGTCTATATATCAATCTATCTCTCTATTGTTTTGCGTTTTTTTTTTTTTTTTACGTAGCTCAGTGGCAGAACAAGACAATGGTATGGAGTCTACACCATTTCCATGACATCTCTTCGTGATCAGCACCATGTTTTAGTGTCAATCTCCCGTTGTAACTTGGTATTCCAGATGGAGAGATTGCAATTTTAGGCCAGGTTATCGTGAAATGAGTACAGTACCATAATGATGGGTGACTGGGCTTCCTCATAATCGGAGTCAGGGGGTCAACAGTAAACGAGTGAATATGACAAATACAAAAATTTTCTCTCGATTACGGTACCTTTTCACATCTAAGTAAACATGGACTATGAGAAGAATATTTAATGGTCTGGTCGGTCTGTGGAATCGAACCCCGGATCTCTCTGTTGTAGGCAGAATATACAATCATCCAAAGCACTGCCATCTCCGAAAGGTCGCCTTTTTGTTTTGGTTTATGAAGTTCGTTATTACACATATAACGCGATGTAAGGGAATTTTAGGATTAGTTATGCACTTTTACAACTCTGAATACACACTACCTCTATTTCTCACTGTGCACCCTTTCACTGCCCTCCCTCCTTTCTCCCACAATGCCATCCACTATTGCACCATCAGGAGCCCTACCTGCCTCTTGTCTTCTGTACTGCCCTGCAAACCCCTTACACTCCCCCCACTCCCTCCCCAGCCATCTCCTCCCACTCCCTAGTCCTCATACCAGTCTCACATTCACTACCACCCTCACCTCATACAGTCACCTTGTACCCCTTCCACTCTCCCTTACATCCATCTTACACCCTCTCCCTACTCCCTTTCCTCATCTTATATCCCCATCCCACTCCCCTTCCTTACCTTACATCCCCTTTCCACTCCCATCTTACACCCCCTCCCCGCTCCCTCCCCCCAATTGTATACACAAACTCCCTTCCCCTATCTTACACTCCCTCCCCACTACCCTTCCCATTTCACATCGCCTTCCAACTCCTTCCCCAATATTACGCTCTCCTTACTCTCAACCCCCAACTCACACCCCTCCTCATTCCCATTCCCTCATCTCGCATCCCCTCCCCACTTCCCTCCCCCTTTTACACCCCTTCCCGGCTCCCTTCCTCCATTTAACACCCCCACTCCCTCCCCATCCGAGGCCATGTTGCACGTCCCGGCTCTCACGCCCACTCGTCCCTCTCACTCACACACGCCCACTCGTGATCCCCATGTACTTGGCGTCTTCACCTCCACCTCACTATCACATTTCACCATTTCCGTTCGCCCCCCCCCCCAATCACTTCCCATGCCATTTCACTCCTCAATTAACCTCTTCAACTCAGTGACATTTTATTCTGCTATTTTCTAATCACGCTACCGTAGAACGATTTCACTCAATGACCTCCTTCAACCATAGCTGTGAGGGCATTAATCAAAGCTGTGTCTGACCTCCCTCAAAATCGAAAAGCTCTCCTAAACTGAGTCAAATCGTCTGTATATGGGAAGAAAAAAGAAAATACGTCATCGGAATGAAGTAATTAACCCTTTCACAACAATGTACGTTTTCATTTAATAACTTTTCCTCCTGCCACACGACTTTGCTCAATTTGGGACAGCCTCCTGGATGCGAAGGAATTATTGAAGCCTGTACATAACCCTCAGTTCGAAAATTCTATCCTGATCAGAGTAAAATCGTCCTCGCGCTGAAGGGGTTAACAATTATCGTCGCGTGGAGTACAATACGTCATGCACATCGGTGTTTGGCGGGTAGAATGAGCCGGAGAAATTATGTACATGGTTCCGGTGGCACACGACCACTCCTTTCGAACCTAATCAGTGCCTGTGATTAATGGGGCGGAGTCACGCGGCGCCTGAGTACAACAGAGCCATTAACGGACCCCTCATTAACGACCGTCGCTGGCACAGTTCAAAGTAACTAGCGTGTTCGTTGACGCATCCATTAAGACGACAACAAACGGATACGAGTTGCTGATAACAGGCTAATGGTCCACAGTGCCTGTTTGAGGTGAGGGTCGGATACTCTGCAAATCAGTTCGAATCCATGAGAAACGTCTGGAGGTTTATCTGTGTTGTAATGCCCTCAGGGACGTAGGCCGATCATCTACCCATAAATATTGTAGTCTCAGATCCTTAATAACTCCTTGCAACGAGTACGACAGGGCTGGATATCATGGCGTACCTATCTTCACTAGGCCGGTCGATGTCTGCTACCAGTTACGCTTGCAACTGGCAGCTTTATCTCATCAATCCGAGTGAGGTCCATTTTTAATTTATCCATCCTGCTTCCAGACGATTTTATTAGCCCTGCAAGAGCCTCCAGGTAGTGAAGGGGTTAATGAAACAGTATCTGACCCTTCCAGTTTGAAAAATCTCTCTAAGTTGAATAAAATCGCTTGAATGACACAAGAATAAATTACATAACAGGGCAACGGATTTAAAGATTAAGTTCCACCTAGCAATATCTAGCAATTTTAATTCCCTTCCCCTTCTCCACTCCCTCTCCCATTTTACGTCCCCTTTCCACTTCCTTTACCAATAATACACCCTCCCCTTCCTCCCTTCCCCCATCTCACATCCTCTCTCTACTTTCTCCCCCCTACTTTCTGCACCATCTTACATCCCTCCCTCCCTTCTCCCATCTTACACTCCACTCCCGCACTCCACTCCCAACCCAGCAACTTCAACATCACCTAAGTATTTTGTATTCACTAAGGGAGTTGCATTCTACGTAGCAGTTTCAAATGCACCAAAGAATTTCAACAACACCAAGTGATTTAAGTCTTCCAGCTATTTCATTTAACTCCAGCAACTTCAAATTCATCTTGGTATTTCAACTTCACTTTGCAACTTCGCAGTTCACCTAGCAATATTTACTTCTCTTGACAGTTTTAAATACATCTAATGATTTCAACTCCACCTAGTCAACTTTCAGCAAAACAACTTCCACCTCCTCTCTCAGCTTCACCACCACTTCCACCTCCACTTACTCTCAACTTTACCTCCACCTCCACTTACTCTCAACTTCACCTCCAACTCCACTTCCACTTACTCTGAAATTCACCTCCACCTCCACCTCCACTTACTCTCAACTTCATCTCCACCTCCACTTACTCTCAACTTCACCTCCACCTTCATCTCCACTTGGGTTCTTCTCAGTCACGCTTCAGGAGCCAGCAAGAAGAGAATCCAATCCCCAATAATTCTACCTGTGTAATAATATGTGTGGCTGCTGTCTATACTTCCTTTATACTCTCGATACCGTGTCAAAACCACATAAAATATCTCCAAACTAAGCATTAATAGTAAAACTGGCTGACGTCTCGCTCCATTAGTTCGGAACCGGCAGACAAAATGGGAGTTATTTGCCGAGACTCTGCATTCACCAAAGCAGTGGCCTTACCTGCAGGATCGATGACAAGGAACCTCACTGATCTTGCTTTATCTATTTTGTTATGCATGTTAATTCAGAGTAACTGTTACCGTAATTAGGGCTGATATCAAATTAGTATACGTTAATGAAATATAAAGAAAATATATAGAAGAGTACTAAAAAAGGACATACAATACAGAATATCAAACTTCGTCTTGTGTTTCAAATGTGCAAACCAGAAAGAATTATGGTAATGTTTCTTGCTGACTGCACCTACAGGCCCGCCCACTCTCACTCATGATCCTGTCTCCTCATCTCACAGCTGCAAGGCGTCATTTCTTACGTCTTTCCCGGCTCACTTTTCACTACCCTTTTACGTATTTTTCCCTGTGGCTCATTCATGTGTTCTGGCTCTTTATCGGCATGTTTTTCTTTTTTTCTTCTCGTGTCCTTTCCAACTCAGTTTTCATTACCATATTACCCGTACTTATTTACAAATATATATTTTTCTCTTTTTTAAAGCCTCTTTCATCACTAGTTTGCCTCTTAGCCTGCAAGGGACCCATTACCTTGTCTCTCACGACACACACACACACACACACACACACACACATACTGAGCTGAAAAGAAGAAAACAGCAGATGGAAAGACACGACAGAGATGAGGAACAGTGAAGAAATAACAGAAGAGAAACTAATTGGTAGTAAAAAGCCATGGAGAGAAGAAAGACATGGCAAAAGTCTCCTTGCAGATGAAGAGACAACATAGTAATGAATGAAGGCTCAAAGAAAATGAAAACTGATGAATACAATATATAGGGGCGGTGTCAAGTGAGTCGAGAAAGACGTGAGGAAAAAAAAAAAGTTGCTGAAGAGACAAAGCAGATGAATAAATAGCGAGAAAAGAAAAGGTAAATAAAAGGGAAAGACAAAAGTGAGTAGGAAAAGACTGTGAGAAATGACTCCGTGCAGAAGAGAACATGAATAAGATAGGAGGGAAATTGTAGCGAAAAGTGAAATGAGGAGGACAGAAAATTGTAGGGTGAGAGACATCACACATGAATATTAGCCTCGAAAACACACACAAGCGCGCGTGCGTGCGTGCGTGCGTGCGTGCGTGCGTGTGTGTGTGTGTGTGTGTGTGTGTGTGTGTGTGTGTGTGTGTGTGTGTGTGTGTGTGTGTGTGTGTGTGTGTGTGTTTTCGAGGCTAATATTCGTGTGTGATGTCTCTCACTCTACAATTTTCTGTCCTCCTCATTTCACTTTTCGCTACAATTTCCCTCCTATCTTATTCATGTTCTCTTCTGCACGGAGTCATTTCTCACAGTCTTTTCCTACTCACTCTTGTCTTTCCCTTTTATTTACGTTTCTTTTCTTGCTATTTATCCATCTGCTTTGTCTCTTTAGCAACTTTTTTTTTCCCTCACGTCTTTCTCGACTCACTTTACACCGCTCCTGTATATATATTCATCAGTTTTCATTTTCTTTGAGCCTTCATTCATTACTATGTTGTCTCTTCATCTGAAAGGAGACTTTTGCTATGTCTTTCTTCTCTCCATGGCTTTTTACTACCAATTAGTTTCTCTTCTGTTACTCCTTCATGGTTCCTAATCTCTGTCGTGTCTTTCCATCTGCTATTTTTCTTCTACTCAATTTTACACTACCCAATGATTTTTCTCCCGTACTTTCTTCATGCTTCTTTCACCTAACTGTTGCATGAGGTCTATTACTTCTTTCTCGCCTAATTTAATGACATTTTACTACCCTCAGTCTGCATTTATCTTCTCTTTAATTCCTTTTCATTGTCCCTTCTTTTGTTAATAATTCTTTCACCTCTGTTCGATCTTTTCATCTCACTGCCCACACGATCCTTATACCGTATCCTTCTCGTCCTACTTAATGGCATTTTTACTACCTCTATTTTTATTTTTCCTATTCCTTTTTCAGATCTCTTTCATCTCTGTCCAAAATAATGTCTCTGCCGAAAGTGGTCTTTTCCCAAGTCTTTCTAGGTTTACATTCCACTACGTACTCCTTTGCCTTTTTTTATTATTATTATTCCTCCCTCATCTTTGTCCTGTCTTTCGTTTTCATGTTTTTTCCTCATGTATAACTTATTTTCACTTCCCTTCCATTTCTATTCTTTATTTAAGCTTTTTTCCCGTATCTTACCAATCACTAACTACCAATGCTTCTGAGTTTCCCAGTTCAGCTTCACATCACTACTACCATCTCGTCCAATCTTTCCCAGTTCAGCCTCACTTCACCACTACAATCTCGTCCAATCAACACTTTTTTATGCTCCCGCTCCTGTTAATCTCTGCTCAATGTTTTCATCTATCGGTACCACTGTCTGTGCCACTTTTTACACCCTACCTTCTAACAAGTTTTCACCGTCTCATTTCTACCTTCATTTCTTGCTTTCGGTAACTTTTCCCAATCTACTCTCTCTCACTTTCACTTATACTTAAGCTCCTCTGTTTCTTCTACCGACATTTCTAGCTTTCGTTACCCTCTCAAGTTCCTTTCTCACTTTCACTTTTCTTTAATGTCCTCTCTCATTTCTAGCACTTTCTTGCAATCAGTCAATTTTCCCAAACACCTCTTCTAACATTCTGGCTTTTGCAACTAACGTGCTTTAAGTGACCATTTTTTTCCTAGCTTAACCGATTTCAGTCTATACTCTCTTTTTTCCCTGGCCTAACCTGTGTAAGTCTGAGCCCTTTTTCTAGCTTCTCTTATGTTCCCTCTGAACCACCAGGCACTGGATAAAGCCTTAATGTGGCTTTGTTTGGGGTTCCTTCCTTGCACTCGTTTCCAGTTATGATCTCGTCATTCGACCTCAATAACTGTTATTATCAAAACTACGAGGTTAATGACTCAAATTTCTTCTCTCTCTCTCTCTCTCTCTCACACACACACACACACACACACACACACACACACACACACACACACACACACACACACACACACACACACACACACACACACACACACACACACACACACACACACACACACACACACACACACACACACAACTAACCAGATAAGACTGCTAAATTACGGTCTTATATGCAGTACTTATGAAGAGCACCGGACGACTCATCCTACGTAGTAATCTCTTCCTTGAAACCGTGAACTTAAAGCAGAGGAACAGAAAGAAGCACTGTACCCGCCAGACGAACCAACATGCCCTAGAAACATCAGTGGTTCTCAAACTGGGGGCCACGATGCATTCAGGGGGGATCATGGCAAAATCTTAAGTATTTGAAGTGACAGAATTTTATAATCATTTTTGGGGGGACACTATTTGTGAGGAATTGTTTTCTCCGTCAGCCATCCTCTGCAGAATGTTCCTGAAGAAGGTGCAAGATCACAAGCAGAAACGAACCATTTGCCAAAAACAGTTTCGTCAAGGAATTTGGGGTAAGAATGGGTCGCTACCCTGACAACACCAAACGACTGACTGGGTGCCTCTTTCAGCTTTGTCTACATATCTATGCAAAACTTTTCTGTACCTGCTAGTCATCAAGCTGAAAAAGCATGACTGGTTCCGCATGGAACATGATTTCTTCTGTACCCGTTCTGTGTCAACCACTGACATCCCAATAAATAGCAAAAACGCAGTTTCAATCGTAATTAAGATATCAGTTCACTTTTTGATCACGCACAGTATCTTTGTATTTAATCACTCGGGTTGCAATAACCTCATACCCAACATGCTCATTAGTACTGGTGCCTAGTTGGGTTCTTCAAGTGAAGATGTAGACGGGCCCAAAGATGTTATCGTATCTAGTCGACAGAGGCGGAGGGAGGGAACACAGTATCTTATTTAGTCTGGGGGACCAAAGAACGAAAAAATCTGGAAACCACTCCTCTAGATGCAACTGTTGTGAACAGGTTCTTTAGTCTCGAAAGCATCAAAATCTTTTGAGATCTTGCTGAAATAATCAACAATGTTCAAGAGGACTGGATCCTGCTTCAATGGTTTGGAAACTTACAAGTATAAATTGTTTATTAATCAGCTTTGTACACCTACTGCAGCTAAAAAAAAAAAAAAGTTTTCTATTTACACGATTTTTTCTTTCAGCTTAACTGCGACGTTGCGAACTGAAGGGACTGGATCTAGTTAATTAACCCCTGTAAGACAACACTTCCTAACTTCATTTTTCTCTGGCAGTAGCTTAAACAAAGAAAAGGGGGGAGGAGAGTCATCGTAGTGAAGGGAAATAAAAAGGCAGAGCATCGTGCATCAACTTTCAACACTTAAATAACGGTACTTTAATGTGTCCCTGTGGCATGCAGTGTATTAATTACCGTAACCCAACTTAGCAATTCAATGAAACCTAATACTCCAAAGATTTACCTGTCTAACCTGGCATAACCTACAAGTACTATATTGTTAATCTAGCTAAAACATGCTATAAGTAAATTAGTATACCTCTACCTGAATTCCCCTTGATCTGGACTAACCCCTCAATCGTACCTAATTTACATAGATTCCTCCAAAATTTACTACCACCTAAAACAAAAGGCTGAAACGCACAAAAAATATATATTTATATAACAAGAACACATACACAATCCCTAAATGTCTTTATAAAATGTACCTAACATTCGTGCACAAATGACATAACTTCCAAAACCACGCAAAATCTCGCCGATAAATCAAGGGCCTGATTAACCTAAGTGTCAGATATTAACATTTGTATTCATTGCCCCATAAAACTTGCTCTGAGCCCGGCAGTGGAAGCAAGTTTCTCGATTTTCTGGGAAGTGTAAAAGAAATTGGCTGGGTTTTGAAGGGCAGTTTGTTTTTTTAGTTTTTATTTTTCGCTCTTTTTTTTTTTTCTTTATGTGTTGTAAACTGACTGATGTTGCTTCTTAGTGTACTTTTCTGTGTGTGTGTGTGTGTGTGTGTGTGTGTGTGTGTGTGTGTGTGTGTGTGTGTGTGTGAGAGAGAGAGAGAGAGAGAGAGAGAGAGAGAGAGGGGGGGGGAGGAGGTCAGTGCAGTGGCGTGGTGTGGCTGTGTCATGCTCCGCCTCCCAGCACGGGCGTTGGCGAACCTGCGTCTTGAAATAATTATGGCTGACAACTGAAGCGTTTACTACAATTACACCTGAAGGGCCAAGGAATATTTACAGGTCCCATTCATAGCTAGAAAAATATACCTTAAAAATTCCTGTGAAATTGTATGAAAGAAAAGGACTGGCTAAAGGAGACTGCACCTGATTTCAAGTGTTTGTTTAGGTGTGCGATTCATGAGTGTAAATAATAAAGAAGTTCTTGTGGAATTTTATGGTAGAAGAGAACACAACACAGAACAACCCAAATGAAGTGTTCACCACATCTGAAGGCGCACTGAATAATTAGGGTTCTTATTCATAGCTTGGATGAAAGGCGAGAGAGAGAGAGAGAGAGAGAGAGAGAGAGAGAGAGAGAGAGAGAGAGAGAGAGAGAGAGAGAGAGAGAGAGAGAGAGAGAGAGAGAGAGAGAGAGAGAGAATTTCTTACCCAACTGAACTACTTACTATCACCATCACACAATAAGGGGCACTGCAGATATACGCCTTCCATTCACAGCTAAAAGAATAACTAAACCTCATTAATGCCCGTGGCATAATTTACAGGGATAGAAGGAAGAAAGAAAGTTCATTTCTAACCTCTCACGCTGACTAAATCGTACTGAAGGAGTTGTTAGGGACTGCGTCTATTGGGTGCATGAAGACTACGGTGTGGAGGCTGAAATAATGAGAAAAATAACAAATGCTTGGAAGGAGTGTGAGCATAGGGTGAGACGACAGAGGAAGGGAATTACTGTAATGAGAATATATATGCGAGAAAGGGGTAACTGAAAGGAAGAGGAGGTTGACCCAAAGCACGATGGAGTCTATGAGGGAGGATGGGGTGTCGTTGGAGTGATCTTAATCGAATAAGGGAATGGATGGATCTTGAAATGACTTTTTTTTTTTTCTTGGAGGCAACAATTTTGAGGGTTTCTAGCCTTTGGTTCCTTCTTCCTTGCATGAAGGGGAAAAAACCCGCTGGATCTTTGTAGAGGTCAAATCTCTCAGGATGCAGTGTCAGGCAATATCCATCAAGATGCAGCATCTTAAAAATATCTACAAACGGAGCGCGAAAGATACGACTAAATATTTAGGTCTTGATAATAACAGCTCGACCTGCCGTCACAACTGCAGAAAAAATTATCGGAATCAATTCCTTCACACAACACACACACACACACACACACACACACACACACACACACACACACTGGAGCTGAATATTAAATATCATGGGAGGGGTTCATGTAAAGAGGGTATCAAAAATTATCCTTAATATACTGAACTGTATTTTAGCGAAAGCGTCAAAACAAACAGGGGCTGAATACTATAGCAGGTGTACTGGCTAATTATTCACAAGGAAAAGAGAGAAGCAGGAGACAGATGAAAAAAGGAGGTACAGTTATGTGAGGAGAAAGGAATGTAAACGAGAACACGGGAAGAAGAAAAGAGGAAACTGACAAGGAGGGCGTGAAGGGAGAAGTAAAACAGAAGCTGGAAGAGTGGAGGAAGAAGTAAAAAAAGGACATTGTGAGAGTGAAGGAAGAATATGTACAAGAAAGGTGAGGAGAGGAGAGGAGAGGAGAGGAGAGGAGAGGAGAGCAGAGCAGAGTAGAGCAGAGCAGAAAGGAAAGGAGGGTAAAAAGAAGGATAGGGAAAATGACAGCATGCAAAAGCCCAAGAAAACATGCCATCCTCCTTGGTTAGATGACAGCAGAGAGCAGAATTCGAGTGAGAGGTGTTTCAACCCCCCGTTACCTGCACCTACAAAACACTACCAATTAGCAATACACCGGCAATCATTTCTGTGGCGGAATGTCATAGTATAGAGCTAGTCTTTCTGTAACGCAGGTTCGAATCAGTACAAACAGGGGATGCTATTTTAGAGCATTATGTCTAAGATTCAGGACTCCTCTATAAGCTCAAAGAAACACCGTAAAACTACCTAAACTGTGGCCGATACACCAAACCGTTCAATCCTGTTTGATATTCCCATAACACAAACTTGTTTTTGCTACTAAACTGTACTGTATGTGACTCCCCAAATCTCAAGATTGGGGTAAATAAAAAAGTACCCAGGCTGATGGCATGTGAAGGAGACAGGCAAGCAGTAACGCCATCTGTTGACGCGCCATTAAAAAACTGACTAGGGCCCGTATTTAGGAAGCTCCCTAACACCTCTCCCTAAGTGACTTATTTTGCTTATAGCACCTTGCCGTCCTCTTTTGTGTTACATACATCATTCTTATATCACCATACTTTGCGTAAACAATGAGGAAAAGTATATTACAAAGCCGTATCCAGAAATAAATAGGTTTGGAGGAGGTGTTAAGGAGGCACATTTCCCAGCATACAGGACACGGAAGGAAACAATGAAAATGAAAGGAAAAAAAATACCGAACCATCACTCCCTCTCTGTCAACCCCTTGAGCATGAGGACGTGTTTATTTTTTTCTTTTGATTTCACCACGCGATTTTATTCAGGTGAGAGAGAGAGAGAGAGAGAGAGAGAGAGAGATTCATTAACCTTTCACTACTGGGAGTTGAAATGAATTATCTAATGTAGCGGAAACAAAATGGTATACTCGAGGTGAAGGAGTTAATTACAACCTCACCTGCAATCACCCTCTCACCTGGTCGTATTCTCAGGTAATTGTCTCTCTTGGGATAATTGGACAGCGTTTTCTTGCACAACAAAACGTGTCTTGAACAGGATTTGGGCTGTTTTAAGAGTGGGTTTGAGGTTTCTCTTGACGGCCTTCAATTACTTAGAACAGTGATGAAACGTGTGAGTGAGATGGAGTGAGAGGATGAGGTAATATCGGAAGAGAGAGAGAGAGAGAGAGAGAGAGAGAGAGAGAGAGAGAGAGAGAGAGAGAGAGAGAGAGAGAGAGAGAGAGAGAGTACGGTACAAGAATTATGGAATGAGAAGATGGAGCCGAGAACCAAAGAAAATTATGTCAACGAACACACACACACACACACACGCACACACACACACACAGGGCGCAGAAACAATGGCAACATCTGGGCACTGATTACGACACTCCGGGCTCTTGATTCGTGTGTGTGTGTGTGTGTGTGTGTGTGTGTGTGTGTGTGTGTGTGTGTGTGTGTGTGTGTGTGTGTGTGTGTGTGTGTGTGTGTGTGTGTGTGTGTGTGTGTGTGTGTGTGTGTGTGTGTGTGTGTGTGTGTGTGTGTGTGTGTGTGTGTGTGTGTGTGTGTGTGTGTGTGTGTGTATGTTTAATGAGGGACTGTAGTGAGATATCAACTTATTTCAGACGTGGAGGTCTTACGAGTAAAATATGCGGCAGCGAAAGAGAGAAAGAGAGAGAGAGAGAGAGAGAGAGAGAGAGAGAGAGAGAGAGAGAGAGGAGACACAAATCTCATGTCGCTCTCTTGTTGGAATAATTGAGAGAGAAGTTTAAGGACAAAAGGAGGTTGTAATTTAACAGGAGTGGCGTCTTGCTGGGGAAAAAAGAAAGTTCATATATAACACATAACAGGAAACAAGGCACTGGTAAGGAAGGAAAAACATGAAAATCTGATGCTGTCTTGGCTGTCTTGATTAATAACAAAAGGGAGTGAAAGGAAAAAGGAGATTGTAGCAAGAACAGAATAAGAAAACTAGAATACTAAGAATAAAAATGGTCTGAAAAAAAACATGAAAACAGGACAGTTCGTCTAATGAGAAAAGATAGTGTAGCCAGAAAAGTATTATAAGATAAAATGAAATGGTTGTAATAATAATAATAATAATAATAATAATAATAATAATAATAAATAATAATAAATAATAATAATAATAATAATAATAATAAAATAACACGAGAGAGGGAAAAGAGAATACAGGGAAAGCCATCTTGCTGTGAAACGAAGCAGGTGTAACTTGAAAGCAGGGAGGAGATGAACGACTGTTGTGAGCGCTAGATTGACGTGATAGGCTGTCTAATGAGGAAAACTGACAACGTGATACGCTGTCTGATGGGAATGGGGTCCAGTAGGGGAGTCGCTGTTGGGTGAAAAATTTAAAATAAAAAATGTGAATAATTATCTGACGACAAAGGTAACCAGTGATGAAATATATATATATATATATATATATATATATATATATATATATATATATATATATATATATATATATATATGAGAGAGAGAGAGAGAGAGAGAGAGAGAGAGAGAGAGGAGTGTTCCTCCACACCGCCCTCCAACCATCATGTGCTTGCTCTTCCCGGGTCACTGAGCACAGGGGGGGGGGGTGGAATAGGGATAGGGAGGGGAGAAGATGGGGAGGAGGTTAGGGAAGGGATGGGAGAGGAGGGGAGGGGAGGGGAGGGGAGGGGAGAGGAGAGGATGGGTGGGGTGAGGATGAGAGGGCAGGAGAAGGGGGAGGGAGGAGGAGGATGGGAAAGAGATGGGAGAGGAGGGGAGGATAGCAAGGGTATAGGATGAGGTGATAGGGACGGAGAGGAAAGGGGAAGTGGAAGGAGGGAGGAAGAGGCATGTAAAGAGGGAGGCACAGAAGGGGGAGAGGGGAGCATAGGAAAGGGGGAGGGGGACGAACAGGAGGGAGAGGGGAGGGAGACTGGAATGGAGAGGGCAGGGGAGGAGGAGGAATGTGGATGGGCAAGTACGGAGTGAAAAGGAAGAGGAAGAGAAGATGACAAAATGAAGCAAGTATGGAGAGGATGGAGGGGACTGACGAAAGAGGGGACAGGAGAAGGAGGGGGTTTCAGAGAGGGGAGAGGGATTGAGGAGGGGGAAGGGCAGTCAAAGAGCCAAGGGAGGGGTGAGAAAGAAGGGGAAGAGGGTGAGATGTAGAAGAAATCATGGGATATACGAGAAGGGGAGGGCTGAGATGGAGATGGAAGGGATATACAGAGATGGGGAAGGCTGGGGAAGAGAAGGGGCAAAAAGAGGAAATTAAATAAGTTAGTTGGGTATTCGAAATAGGGAAAATTAATGGTAAGCTGGAAGTGAAAGAAAAGACAAGACAGGAACGTACGGAACGAAATATGAGAATGGGGAGGCTGGGAAAGGAGCAGGGAATAAGGATGTATTTGGAAGGGAAATAGAGTTAAGAAAACGGTAGGGGAAGAATTACTGAAACAGAGAGGCAAATAAAGGAGCAGAAAGGGGGACTCACTGCAGAGGGAAAAATTAATAAAGAAGTAGGGAGTAGACAGGAAAACAAAGAAGAGCAGGGAGGGAGGGACTGAAATAGAGGGAGCATGTACAAAGAAGAGGATGGAAGTGAAGAAGATGCGGAAAAGCAAGGCTGAAGAAAATGTGAAGGAATACTGCATAGAGACTAGGGAAGGAAAATAAAAAATGAAGAATGGTAAAATCAAGGAATGGGAGCAGGAAAATGTGGGATAAGAGATACGAGACTAGTATAGACACGGAAGAAGGAAAAAATAAAAATAAAGAGGAGTGAATGAAAAGGGGGCAAGAAAGGATGAAGGTAAGGCAGAAGCAAGCAAAAATAAATAATGAAATAAATAAATAATAAATATATGTATAATGATAGAAAACGAAGGAAAACATTAGGAATGAGAAGATGGGAAAGGACGAGAGAGAAAAAAAATAAGGTGAGAAATAGGGGCAAGGAGAAAAGCAAGAGGAAGGAGAAGGAGGGCATTGCAAGGTGGAAAAAATATAGCAGGGGGGACAGAGAAAGGGGGGTGGGGAGAGAGTAGAAGTGGAGAAAAGGGAAATATACGAGGAAGTATGAGGGAAAAATAACGAGGGTAGAAGGAATGCAGAAAGAAAGGTAAAAATGTGGAATAAGGAAGAAAGGCTAAGAAACTGAGGAACTGAGAAACGGAGATAGGGGCATTATAAAAAGGAAGGAGACCGAAAAAGAAAAGGGAAGGACAGTTGATGAAAAAAGAGAAGAAAGAGGAATGATGGAGAAAACCGATGTGATGTAATGAGGAATGAGAGGTGATGGAAAACTGAGGAAAGAGAGGTGATGGAAAAATGAGGAAAGAGAGATGATGGAAGAAAGAGGAAAGGGAAGTGGTGGAAAAAAGATGAATAAGAGGTGATGGAAAAAAGAGGAAAGAGAGGCGATGAAAAAAAAAAGAAAAAAAAAAGAGAATAGAGGAAGAAGAAGAGAGTAACGAAGACGCAGGGAGAAGGGGGAAGGTGGGCAGGGCAGCAAGTACAAGTGGGTAAGCTGGGAGGAACAAAGGAGTGGTATTCAGAGCAAAGGAACATGGACGGAGGGATGGAGGGAGAGAAGGAGGGAGGGAGGGGGAAAGGAAGGGAGGAAGGAAGAAAAGAGAAAGGGAAAGAAATCAGGCATGAAGGAGGGAGGATGGCTTGAAAAGGGAGAGGAAAATGAGAAAGGAGAGAGGCATGGGAAGAGAGAAAGACTGAGAGGGAGGGAATCAGGAAGGAAAAAGGTGAAGAGGGAGAGAGAGAGAGAGAGAGAGAGAGAGAGAGAGAGAGTGTGTGTGTGTGTGTGTGTGTGTGTGTGTGTGTGTGTGTGTGTGTGCTTTATTTTCCTCAAACTTCACATTTGGGGGCATCATCCCTTTATTTCATCATTTATCGTTGAACTACTTGTTTTATTTCATTTATTTTTTCGCAGACACAATGGCCATGTTAAATGTCATGAGTGCGTTTACTTTCCCTTCTTCGTTAGCCTCCTTTGTGTTACTTACGTTTTATTATTATTTTTACTCTTCGTTCGTGAGTTCTCATTTCTCTCGCCTCCTCCTTGCGTTCCCTCGTATCACTATTCATATTTTATTTTTATTTTTGACTTTCCCTGCTGTTAGTTGCTGTTTCTATTATTATTATTATTATTTATTTTTGCATTTCTTCTTGACTTCCTCCACCTTCCAAACTACACATTCATAACAACTACCACAACCGCAACAACTACAACTATTTCATCTCGAATCACACCTATCAAGTATCACGATTTACAAAACCAGCCATTACAACCATTAACACAATCATTTCGTCAACCACTAGGACAACCACAACTACCACTAAACTTAACAACCACAGCCACCACCAAATCTAACAATCACAACCACCACCTCAACTAACAACCACCAATACCACCACAACCACCAATACAACCACATCTTACAACCGCAAACACCGCACACAGCCTACCACAATCACCTCCACAACTACAACTCAACAACCCCGCACACCTGTAATCAGCCACCTCGCTCACCTTTCCACCTAATTAGCATACGTTTCATGGGAGTGTCGCAACATTGATACACACTCTCCCCTTCCTGCCAATCCACCTCTGGCAACTCCCCTAACCTGGTCCCGGCAGGAGATAGGCTAGGCATGTATCCAGTGTACTATGTATCACTTAATTATGTATCCGCCCATCCACCCGAGAAAAATGATGAACAATACAGGTGTCAATGAAGCCCGGCAGGTGGTAATCCAAGAATGTATTTACCTTGTCATTATGTATCATGTGTCCACCTGAGAATAATGTATCACTTTATGTATCCACTCTGAAGCATACTGAAAAAAAAAGATGTGATACTGGATCCAGGAAAGAATTAATTTAAATATGTATTCACTTAAGAAAAATATGTGTCTTCCCAAGAACAACGTATTATGTACCCCCAAAACCCAAATGAACCTCCGGCAACTCCACCTACTCTGGCCATGTGAGAGAAAATATAAACTCAGCATGTGTCAAGAAACATGTATTGTGTATGATGTATCTGCCCTGATACACTGATACATACTCACTCGTATCAATGGATCTCTACCAACCCCATCTCGTCCAGGATCAAGGAAGGGATCAGCCAAGAATGTATCTATACTACCAAAAAAAGCAAAAAAATGTATTATGTATCAGCTTTGAAACACTGATACATACTCGTGTCAACAGACCTTTGGCAACTCCACCTCTTCTAAACCCTGGGAGGAGATAAGTGAAGCATGTATCCACCCAGGCAAAATATGTTACGCACCAGCTATGTACCCATCCTGAAACAGTGATACATCCACATACCAAACCACCTCTGCCAACCAAGTCCAACCCAGACAGGTAGGAGATAAGGTAGGCATGTATCCACCTGACAAAATCGTAACATGTATCCTCCCCGACAATGATACAAGCTCCTGCCAACACACCTCTACCAACCTAGTCCAACCCAGACAGGTAGGAGATAGTCAAGCATGTATCCAGCCCGAGAAAAAATGTATTATGTATCCTGGGTGAAACAAACGAGTCACCTATGAACTTATATCATTTATTAAGATCACGCCGAAGGAACAGGGTCCCAGCCTCCAGCCCTCAGGTACTCCCACACGGGCCTTCAGAGCAGTCACTTAATTCACCTGAGCCAGAGATAGAGAGAGAGGGAGGGGGGGATTGTTCGTTTGAGAGAGAGAGAGAGAGTGTGTGTGTGTGTGTGTGTGTGTGTGTGTGTGTGTGTGTGTGTGTGTGTGTGTGTGTGTGTGTGTGTGTGTGTGTGTGTGTGTGTGTGTGTGTGTGTGTGTGTGTGTGTGTGTGTGTGTGTGTGTGTGTGTGTGTGTGTGTGTGTGTGTGTGTGTGTGTGTGTGTGTGTGTGTGTGTGTGTGTGTGTGTGTGTGTGTGTGTGTGTGTGTAGGGAACTAGAGAAGTGGCAGAGACAGTAATATGAGACAGAGAAGCCGTATATGGAATGAAGAAAGCTAAAGATAAAAAGGGAGAGACAAGCAAAGAATTTTAGGTACAAATAAATATAATAAAAAGCACACACATAAAAATAAATAAAAACGGAAATAATAAAATCCGTGACTGAATAAAAAATAGAGAAAGACTGTACATGGTGAGAGGGAAAAGGGGGGAAAAGGGACGAGAGGCAGGATGGGTGAAGAGGTAATGGAATATAAGGGGAAAGAATCCTATAGATGAGTTTGTGGAGAGAGATAGCTGGCAGGAGAGAAAGGAGAAGAGAGCACGTGAAGTGAAAGGTGGGTAAAGCGGGAAGGGAAGACAGGAGAAAAATGAAGAAGAGGGGGAAGGGTTGGTGAAGAGGGTGAGGAGAGAACGGGAAAGGAAGCGGAAAGGAGGATAAATGAAAAGGAAGAGAAATGAGAAGGGGCAGGCTTGGTGGAAATGGTAGGTGAATACCGGAGAAAGGAAAAAATGAAAGGGTCGGATTACTGGTGAAAAAAAGAAAAGAAAAAGGAAGAAAAACATATGGATGAATGAAAAATAGGAGAAACAAAGGACAACCTGATGAGGTGAAGGAAAATACGAAAAATATGGGAAGAAGCAAAATGGGACTGGTAAAAATGAAACGCAGGGCATAAGAAAGAAATGAAAAGATGAGGTACGAAAGAAATGAAGAAAAAGACAAGGAAAAATGAAAAAAAGTGAGACAAGAAAGGAGCAACGAAAAACACGAGAAGATAAAACAAGCACAAAGAAAACAAAGAGGAGAAAGGCTGAAACGGGATACCACCAAAAGATATACACATATCATTTCTGAGTCTGCACATTAAATTATTTACAAGCAACAACAAAGGGAATGGCATCATTATCATCACCATCATCATCACCTAATTTTCCCACAAAAAAAAAAATGAAGTATGATAACAGTGCAATTAACCTCTTCACTATGTGGGTGACTTATTTTACTCTTTCCATCTCTAGACGATTTTATTCAGCTGTGGGGAGAATGTCTGAACTGGAGGGGTTAGTTATAGATTAACCCACTCGCTAAGGGAGGGATAATGGTCTGACGTAGGCCGGACCAAAATGAAAAATAGGTCCTCGGGCTGAAGGGCTTAAGCTGAAACATAATCAACTGACACCACTAAAACGAAAATAAAAACTAAATTAATAAACACGACGCACCACGACATCCCTAAACTTAAACACTGCTCAAGAACCAATCCACGTCCTCCGCCTGGAAACTCTGGTCTCTGCATCGAAATTCTACAAAACGTTTCAGTGTGACAAAGGTGTGTATATATCATTCTTTCTACTGCCGAATTGACGACTCTTACTTAACCCTTTCAAACCGATGACGTGTGTCCTTTATTTAACCTTTTCTATTCGATGACGTCTTTCCCAACTTACTGCTCTTATCTCCAGACGATTTTACTTATCTTAAGAGAAAGACTTTTCGAACTGGGAGGGTTATATGCATCTTTCTCTATTTCCTGAGAAGTACAAGAGATCGATATTAACTTTAAGGAATCGTCTGTCGGTAGCAAGTGGAAGTTAAATCGATACGTCACTCGATAAAGGAGGTTAGAGTAGCGAAGGTCCTCTCGTACTAAAAGGGTTGAAATACTTCAGTTATCTCAACAGTGCAAAGTCTTAATCATTCCTGCTACCACTAGACGATTCTACTACTATCTATCTATCTATCTATCTATTGCCAGACTCCTTAATCCCGTAAGGGGTGGCCAAAAACAAATCGCCTCCATGTCGCCCTGTCCCCCGCCATTTCACTGACTTGCTCCCAGCTCACACACCCCTCTCTCATATAGTCTATTACGCTTAGGATACTCTCTCGCACTGACAAGGCTGATCGTAAAAAAAAAAAAAATCAATAAAATAAAACAAAAAGACAAACAAGAATCAGGACCTGAATTTCCGATAATACAAAATAACTTCCTAAAAAAAAAGTCAATCTAAAATTAAATGGTACGAATAAAGGACATAAAAACCACACAACTATGGTAATTAAATGTTGTAATTAGAACGAAAAAGGAGAATCCGAAAAAAAAAAAAAAATCAGTTACAAGGAGTCAACATCACATTACTATAGCGGGACTAAATCTGAAACGCAGTTTATAACCGAAACAAAAACCTTATAACCAAAAACGCAAAACTAAATTATCCACAACAATGTAAAAAGATAAATAACTCCCCCTTCATCTTAACCAGGCAGTGGCAGTATTTATACCCGCTTTACTCTAACCTGGTCTAAAATTACTATCTCTCCAATTTGAATACTGAGTTTCAACAACAGATTAATATTAGACTATGATGCTTGTCACGAAAAAGTGCTATGGACTGAATGTTGACCGCAGCACTGTCTTTTTGAGCTTCGCGTAATATGTTGCAAAAGGACAAAAATTTAGGCCAAGCTAAGGTAAAAGGACTATAGACCTTAGGCTCATATGGACGTAAACCCTGTAGACAGAAGGGTACGGCTCAACATCTTCCCTTCTGGGGATAGGCGGGGAGTTGAGGGATGTTTGCGTACCCGGGCAGTTCCTCCGCTCCATCATGGGCAGGTGTCCCATTCTAGCTCCAACAAACCAAAAACAGTAAAAATAAACAGGAAAAATAAAGCAGGTTATTCTACCCTTAAAAAAAGCAAAAAGAAACCAGTTCACCCTAATCCTTCTTCACCTTCCTAGAAACTGAAACCTTAGACAATTTCCCCAATCCACTTCGAAACCGGGAAACCACGAATGAAATAACTGAAGGTTGGAGAGGAGAAACCAGGGGCGAGGGGGTGAGCGAACAATGGGAGCGGATGGTGAGCGAAATGAACAATTATGGTAAAGTGCGGTGGAATGGGAAGTGGGAGGGAAGCAGAGACAATGTGGAACGGTGCATGATCATTGAGAGGGAGGCAGAAGGGAGGGAGGTAGGAAGGAAAGGAGAGAGGGAGGAAGCTACGAAGGCGAGAGAAAAGAGAAAGGAAGGGAGAGAGGGAAGGATAGGATGGGGAGAAATTGTAAAAGCTAGGAGAGGTAGACAGAAGCAGATGTTAAAAAGAGAGGGAAAGGTACTGAGAGAGAGAGAGAGAGAGAGAGAGAGAGAGAGAGAGAGAGAGAGAGAGAGAGAGGGAGGGAAATCATGGAGAGGGAGAGAAGAGAATGAGAGAAAGAAAGGGAGGAATGGGTAGAGGCAGAGAAAGACAATGTGGAACGGGGCAAGGTCACTGGGGGGGAGATAGGGGAAGTAAAAGTTGGGGAGATAAGGAAGAAAGGAGAGTAAGCAGAGGAAATGAAGAGAAATATAGGGAGCAAAGGGTGGAGAGGAAAGGGTGAAAAGAAAAGGAAACAGGGACAGACAGAGAGCACGTGTGATCAATGGGGAGAAGAGTGTCGAAATGGTGGGACGGGAGGATGGAAAGAGGAAAAAAGAAACTGATACGAGGGGGCGAAAGACTGACCTATGAAGAAGAATTGAGCTAAGAAAGAAGGTATAAAGCTAGAGAAGGGAAGGAGGGAGGAAATCGGGTGCAAAGACGGAGAGAGAAAAGGAGAGAGAAAAGGGATAGGCCTAGAAAGAAAGAATGGAGAGGAAGAACAGTGGGAGGGAAGAAAAATGAAGGAGTGTGATTGGTGAGCAAAATGAAAAAAATATGGTAAAGTGGAGTGGAATGGGGAGTGGGAGAAAAGAGACAATGTGGAGCGGCGTGGGATTATTGAGAGGGAGGAGGAAGGGAGTGAGAGGAGATAGAGCTCTGGGGGAAAGATTGAGAGAAGAAGAAACAGATCAGAAGGGAGGAAGAGAAGTTTGAAAGAAACGAAGAGGAGAGAGGAGTCAGAATTATACAAGGTAATCTCGGGAGGAAAGGACATAGGCTAACTTTAGGAAATGACGATGGGTAAATTACATATAAAAATTGCTATATCAACACGGGTCCAAATATCAACCGCAATGAAGCTCCAGTTACTGATGACCACATGGGTAAAAATGGTCTCCCACAGTTGGTATGCATCTTTTACTTATTTTCCTTAATCTAATGTTTCTCAAAAGTAATATCCTTTACTCCTGGGACACACTGTAGAAACAAAGAGGGTGTTAAATAAAGATGGAAGGAGAATGATTAAAAAGAACGAAGAAAGAATATTGAGACATAAAGGAAAGGGAGTATAATACATAGAGGGAAAGAAAATGAGTCAGGAAGAAAAAAGGGGAAGGGTGGGACGAAGGAGAGAAGAGAAGAAGGATCGATTTGAGAAAAAAGGAGTGGATAGCGAAAGAAGTGTGTGTGTGTGTATGTGTGTGTGTGTGTGTGTGTGAGTTTCTACTACAAAATTACTACCCCTTCAGCCCGTGTACGCATTCTGTATCTTATTCAGTCAACAGATAACTCTCAAGCTGAATGAGTTTAAAGAAGCACTACACAACCACCCACACTTAACCACTCCGTTATGACAGAAACCACACCGCCTCTTCTGAACAAATCCACCATACCAAGCTGCTTTGATATATTTTTTGTTTTGTCGAGAGAGAGAGAGAGAGAGAGAGAGAGAGAGAGAGAGAGAGAGAGAGAGAGAGAGAGAGAGAGAGAGAGAGAGAGAGAGAGAGAGAGAGAGAGAGAGCTGTGACGTCATGCCCCGGATGTGCCCACACACGTGATTCAGGACATGCAGTGTGCGTGTGCGTGCGTGCGTGTGTGTGTGTGTGTGTGTGTGTGTGTGTGTGTGTGTGTGAGGGAGGGAGGGGTTTTGGGCCTGGGCTGGGTTGAGTGGCTGTGAGTGTGCGTGTTTTTGTGCTTCTGGACGGCTGTGAGGGCATGTATGTGTGTGTGTGTGTGTGTGTGTGTGTGTGTGTGTGTGTGTGTGTGTGTGTGTGTGTGTGTGTGTGTGTGTGTGTGTGTGTGTGTGTGTGTGTGTGTGCGCGCGTGCGTGCGTGTGTGTGTGTGTGTGTGTGTGTGTGTGTGTGTGTGTGTGTGTGTGTGTGTGTGTGTGTGTGTGTGTGTGTGTGTGTGTGTGTGTGTGTGTGTGTGTGTGTCACCGTATGCAAAACCATTAACAACGACAATCACAGTTTTATCTGTATTACCAAAAACATTCCTACCATACCATCTTTAAGTCATCTGTTACTACCATCAACCACTACCATAACTCACAACTTCAACTGCCATTACTACCACGACCAACATAATTACCATAATCACCATTTACCACGACTACCAACAGTACCAATGAACACTACTACCATTACTACCAACATTACTTAACACCACCACTATCACCTACTAACATGATCAACTACCACCATTATCAACATTACTATCAACATCAACTACGATCACTACCAACATTACTAACACCATCTCTACCAACATTACAAACCACCACCAGTACCACCATTAGTAACAAAATGAACAACCACCATTTCCAACATTACCAACTACCACCACTAATATTACCAACAACCATCAAAACTAACACTACCAACTACCACCACTATTAACATTACTGGTTACCACTACTACCAGCATTACAAGCAACCACGATAATCAATATTACTACCAACATCAACTACCACCATTACCAACAGGCAGCACTACCAATATTACCATCAAAATCAAGTACTGTCACAACTTACATTACCACCAAAATCAGCTACCACCATTACCAACATCCACCAGTACCAGCATCACCACTACCACCACTAACTACTTTACCAACTACCATCCCTTGCCAACCCTTCTCCGCTTCATTGCCAACACAAAATAAACCCACAAACAATGCTCTATGCCCTCACTGTGATGCCGACCCTCTCACCACAACACACTTACTCATCTCACGCACTTCACTCTCACAACACAGCCAATCCTTCAACACTAACCTAACAAAAGATCTCTGGGAGCGCCCGGCTAAAGTGGCCAGTTTCCTGCATGGCCACAAAAACAACAGCCACTACCATCATGACCAACATTACCAACAACTACCAGTACCAACATTACCAACAGCTACCACTACCAACCGTACCAACAGCTACCACTACCATCATTACCAACTACCACCACACCATCACAACTACCTACCATCATTACCAACATTACCAACCGCTACCACTACCAACATTACCAACTACCACCATTACCAGCAATACCACTTACCACCACTACCAACTACCTCCATCACCAACTATCATCGCTACCAACATTACTAACACCACCACTACCAACATTTCCACCTATCACCACTACCAACATTACCAACACCACCACTACCAACATTACCCACAACCACCATTACCAATTACCACCACTACAACACTGAAAACCACAACCACTATCAACATTAACAACAACAAGCACTACCAACATTATCAACTAACACCAGTACCTACGATGCTAACCACCACTATCAACATTACCAACTACCATCATTATCAACATTACAAGCACTACCAACAACCACCAGTTCCAGCATTACCAACAGCTACCACCACCAACATTTACAATTACTACCACTACCAACATTAACAACAACCACCAGTTCTAATATTGCCAATAACCAACATTACCAACTTCCCATTACTACATCCACCTACCAACATTACCCACAACCACCATCATCTACCACAACTACCAACACTACCTCCACCATCACTACAATTACCATTTTGAAATACGCAGTGCCGTACTTGTTAAAACTGGCTCCATCCTTAGGACGTGACATTCCAAACCAGCAAAGGAGAGAGAGAGAGAGAGAGAGAGAGAGAGAGAGAGAGAGAGAGAGAGAGAGAGAGAGAGAGAGAGAGAGAGAGAGAGAGAGAGAGAGCGATGATGATGCGACACTAATGCCAACCAGGAAAGAAATACGACACAGAAAAAGTCGAGAGAGAGAGAGAGAGAGAGAGAGAGAGAGAGAGAGAGAGAGAGAGAGAGAGAGAGAGAGAGAGAGAGAGAGAGAGAGAGAGAGAGAGGAAAAGGAACAAAGAAGAATAAAGATAAGATGAATAAACACGGAAGATCCAAAGAACATAAAGAGAATAAGAAAATAAGTTACAAATCATAAAAAAAAGGAAAAAAAAAAGAATTTACAAGAAGAGAAAGAAGAGAGAATTGAACAAGAAGATAAAGAACAAGGTAAGGCATTAAGATGAATAAAGAGAATAATAAATACCGAGAAGAGGTACAGAGAAGAATGCAAAGAATACAAAGGCAGTACAGAGAAGATTATAAGGAAGAGCATAACAAACACACAGAAAGGGGTACACTGCGGAGTACAAAGAAGAATACAGAGGCATCACAAAAAAGAATACAAAGATCACAATAAACACAGAGGAGGTAAACAGAAGAATACAAAGAAGAATACAAAGGCATGACAAAGACGAACACACCCGGATATTAAGGAACAGTGACCACATTATCACCAACACAAATTTCCCCGTCCTAACAAAAACATTACAAATAACACACACATACACACACACACACACACACACACACACACACTCACTCACACACACACACACACACACACACACACACACACACACACACATACAGAGAGAGAGAGAGAGAGAGAGAGAGAGAGAGAGAGAAAGGGAGAAGACAATACAAAATGAGGAGCAAAACACTGGGGAAAAAAAAAAATAGTGCCCAATGATGAAACTCTCTCTCTCTCTCTCTCTCTCTCTCTCTCTCCCTCTCTCTCTCTCACTGGCCAGACTGTGCACACGTGTTTATGTTTACACTTCCACGAATAATGAATGACTTTGTACGATTCCCCGGCCGACCTGCTTCTAACCCCTTCCACCCAATGACGTAGGTTTCATTATTTCTTATTTTCAGATTATTTTCTTAATTTTAGAGGAGATTTTTTGCTTGGTAATTAATGAATGTTGTGTTTCACCCCACCGCTGGAAAAGCAGTAGCAGTAGTAGTTGTAGCAGAGGTAGTAGTAGTAGTAGTAATAGTAGTAGTAGTAGTAGTAGTAAAATCAATAATAATAGTAGTAGTAGTAAAATCAATAATAATAGTAGTAGTAGTAGTAGTAGTAGTAGTAGTAAAATCAATAATAATAGTAGTAGTAGTAGTAGTAGTAGTAGTAGTAGTAGTAATAATAATAATAATAATAATAATAATAATAATAAGCAATATCCCTATAATAAAATCAACATTTAATGGCCGGTTTAATTTCTCTATTACCTATTTTTCCTAGTTCTTTTGCAACCATCCATTTACTGAGTTTCATCACACACTATCCCCTCTCCCACTCCCCCTCCCTCCCCCCCTCTCTCTCTCTCTCACCAGTGTCATTCAGGAAAGACGGTAGGGGGTGGGAGAAGGAGGAGGGAGGAAGTGGGAGGGTGTTTGACGTGAATTAGAGATGAACTAACAAGGCTAGGGGGAGGGGGAATGGGTGGGGGAGAGGGAGGGAGAGTGGAAGAGGAGAGAGAGGGGGAATAGGGAGGGGAGGAGAATGGTCAGGGGTTGGGGAGGGGGATTGTAGGGGATTGGGGAGGGAAAGGGGGAGTCTGATATGAACTAGGAGGCGAGTGGATGGGAGGAGAGGGGGCAGAGAGTGATATGGGGAGGAGGGAGAAGGCTGGGTGTCTAATATGAACCACTAGGAAGACCTGAGAGGGGGAGGGAGAATGAGGACGAGGGAGAGTGAGGGGAAGAGGGAATGAGAGGAAGGAAAGTATAGGGTGGGGAGAGGGGAGAATTGTGGGGGAGAGGGAGAAGGATACAAGGAGAAGGAGTATCCGACCTGAGCTTCTAAGATGAACTTGGAGGGGGAGGGGGAGTGAAGAGGGGGGAGGGGGAGTGAGGAGGGGGAGAGGGAGTGAGGAGGGGGAAAGGAGGAAGTGAGGTTGGCGGAAAGGGGGAGGGAAAGATGAAGTGAGAAGCTGAGGGAAAGGGGATGGGAAGGAGGTGTCTGACGTGAGACTGAGATGAGCTAAGAGGAGAGGAAGGCAGGAGGAAGGGGAAGGAGAGGGAGATCAGACATGGGCCTTCAGCTGTACAGAGATGGAGATGATGAGGAACAGGAGAGAGTGAGAGGGAAGGGGAAGGAAAAAGGAAGGGGAAAGGGAACGGGAGAGGGAAAGGGGAAGGGGAAGGGGAAAGGGAAGGGGAAAGGGAAAGGGAAAGGGAATGGGAAGGGGAAAGGGGAGGAAGAGGGATATCTGACAGGGAGAGGGGAAGAGTGTCATACATGAGACCGAGATGAACCGAAAGGGGAAGAGTCTGATCTGAGCACCAGAGACGAAATGGGATGGGGTACAAAAAACAAAGAGGGCGCGGAGGGACGGGAAGGGGAAGGGGAGGGGGAGGGGGAGGAGAAGAGAGAGGGGGAGGGGGAGGAGAAGAGAGAGGGGGAGGGGGAGGAGAAAAGAGAGGGGGAGGGGAAGGGGGAGGAGAAAAAAGAGGGGGAGGGGAAGGGGGAGGAGAAAAGAGAGAGGGAGGGGGAGGAGAAGAGGGAGGGGGAGGAGAAGAGGGAGGGGACAGGAAGAGGAAGTAGAGGGCGAAGGAAAGGAGAAGGCGAATGAAGAGAAGATGAAAGAGAAAAGGAAAGAGAAGAGGAGGGGGAAGGGAAGGAGAAGGCGAAGGAAAAGAAGAAGAAAGAGAAAGGAAAGGGTAAGGGAAGGGGAAGGAAAGTGGGAGGGGAGAGGGAGGGAGTGGAGGGGAGGAAGAATGGAAAAAGGGGTATCCGACATGAGCCCCTGAGATGAACTGACATGAGATTTTTAAACCGGTCTGGCGCGAGGTTATCTGGAATTTGGGGCACAGCTAACACAACACACCCTCCATCCCCCTCTCCCTCCCCACCCTCCTCCCTCCCTCTCTCTCTCTCTCTCCCTTCTCTCTTACCTCCCTCTCC
The DNA here is from genome assembly GCF_032717465.1 of Coenobita brevimanus. Classification (NCBI taxonomy): domain Eukaryota; kingdom Metazoa; phylum Arthropoda; class Malacostraca; order Decapoda; family Coenobitidae; genus Coenobita; species Coenobita brevimanus. Next base: position 30,143,521 of record NC_137064.1, on the reverse strand, counting down.
CCGCACCCTTCTTCCCCACCTCTCTCTCTTTCTCTCTGCCCCTCCTCCCTTCCTGTTTTCCTCCCATGCCTCCCTCCTCCTCTTGCCTCTATTTATTCTCCATCCTTCTCTTCCCCCTTCCCACCATTCATCCTATCTACTCCGCCCTCCTTCCCTCCTAGTTTTCCTCCCTCCTTCCAACTCTTTTTCCTTCTTCCTGCTGCTCCACCCAGCTCACCTCTCTCCCCCACCCTCCTTTTCCTATCTTCCCACCATCCTCCTCCTCTTCTCTCCCTCCCTCCCTTTTCTCGGTTGCATCGTTCTTTGCATTTGCTCCAACTTCAATTACGCTGCTCCACCCTGCTCCCCAGGTCGTCCGTACTTCTCCTCCTCCTCCAACCTCCTCCTCCTCCTCCTCCTCTTCTTCTTCTTCTTCCTCCTCCTCCTCTTCTTCTTCCTCCTCCTCCTCCTCCTCTTCCTCCTCATTTCATCCCTTCACTCCTCCATGCATCCCAAGTCCTTGCTCTTGTTATTTATCAAACTTACTCCACCTATTTCCCTACTCCCGCTCCTCCCTCCTTCCTGATCTTCCTCCCCCTCTTCCTTTTCTCTCACCACGCTTTTCCTCATGACTACATCACTCCTTGCCTTTGTTCCTACTCCTGCTACTCCTATACTTACTCCACTCTGCTCCCTACCCCCTCTCCTCACTTGGTTATTTCTCTTTGGTGTCTCCCTACTCCTGGTTTATTTCTTGCTTTTGTTCCGACTCTTGCTGCTCCCTCTCTTGCTCCATCCTCCATCCCTTTTCTTCTTGCTCTGGCTCCTGTTTCCCTTCTCCTCCATGCTCCCGCTCCTTCCTCCCTCCTCCCTTATCTGGTTGTTCCTCCATGTTGCATCCCTACTCCTTGCCTTTACTCCTACTAATGTTGCCCCTTAACTTCCTCCACCATGCACTCTGACCCTGCTTTCTCCTCCACGTTCCAGCTCCTCCCTTCTCTCTCTCTCTCTCTCTCTCTCTCTCTCTCTCTCTCTCTCTCTCTCTCTCTCTCTCTCTCTCTCTCTCTCTCTCTCTCTCTTTTTCTAATTGATCTTTTTAGTTCCATCCCTACTTCTTCATTTTCTTCCCATTTCTGCTGTTGTTACTCCCCCCACTTTCATCCGCGACTCTATTTTCTCCTCCCCTCATCTCTACTTCTGCCTCCTCCCTCCCTCCTCTTGTCACCTTCCTCTTCTTCTCTCCTTTTTTCCCCTCCTCTTTCTCTCCCTCGCTTCCTCCTTTCCTCTCCCTCATTCCCCACTTCACTCTTCCTAGCACACCTACACTTTCTTTACGTTCACATTTTTACTACTTCTACTGCTACTGCTACTATTTACTACTGCTGTCACTCTGCATACTTCTGCCTTTATCCCTGCTCCTCTCCTCCCTTCCCTCCCTCCCTCCTCTTGCCTCCTTGTTTTCTTCCTCCCTTCCTCTCTCTTCCTCCTTCTCGACTGGCTCGTTCCTGATCCCTTCCTCTCCCATCCCCTATTTGCTTCGATCTTTGCTTTCTCTCTCTCTCTCTCTCTCTCTCTCTCTCTCTCTCTCTCTGTCTGTCTTACACACACACACAAAGAAATTTGCAGATCTCTCTCTCTCTCTCTCTCTCTCTCTCTCTGTCTTACACACACACACAAAGAAATTTGCAGATGCACCTCATAAACAGCTGCTATTACAAACACAAACACTCCACAAGAAATTTACAAATGCATTAAATTAACAGCCTCACAAACACAGCTACTTAACAAGATATTCTGTTTCTACTACTCACAGTATAATCTAAAAGCCTCCTCTACCCACAGCCTACCCGCGCGTGAAATACTGAGTGGGGGCGGGCTACTTCCCCAACGAAACAGAGTGGTGTTCCTGGGCCCTGCGGATCAGTTGCCCATCAGTACCCATAAAACACGGCTTGAACGCGTATAGTAGAGCAGCCCGCCCATGTCAGGCGTGTGGAAGCCGGGCACTATAATACATACATGCGTTCATACATGCCTAGCTACCTACCTTTGTCTTTGCTTTGCTTCTCTTCTTCGTTCTTTCTTCCTATCTTCATTCGCTCTCCTTTTCATACCTACCTACCTACCTACCTGCTTACCTACGTACACACACAAAAAAATCCATAAACACATACTACATGCATAAAAACATGCAGACATACCTTGCACCTTGCTTCTGTTTCTACTCTGCTTCTCCTCTCCTTCCATCACATCTTTCTTTTTTCTGTCCTCATTTTATCATGTCTCCTACCGGCATATCAACTTTTCATTCATTTACTTTTCATCTCCAATCTCCTCCTCTTATTCTCTTCTTGTTTGGTTCCACTTCCTCTTTTCTCAACTCCTCTTCCTGTCTTCTCATGAAATTATTTTCCTCGTTTCTTTATACTGTACGGTTCTTCGCCCGTCCTATTAATTGTTTTTTCCTAGTTGTATCTTTATTCTCTCTCTCTCTCTCTCTCTCTCTCTCTCGGATGCTGTCGAGCCATCTCTCTTTTCCTTCTTTGTTTCATCGCCTGCTTCTCCTTCTTTTTTCTTTCAAAACACTTTCTCTTCGTGCTTCACAAACTCGTTCTTTTTACTTATCACCTCCTCTCCCTCCCTCCCTCCTTCTCCCTCTCTCTCTCTCTCTCATCTTGCACCGACTGTTACAGTACTTTATCTCTCTTAATGCAAACCGATTCTCTTGTACGTTCTTTAATTTCGTTCATTTTCTCATTCTCCTTCCACAATTTCTTCCATATCTCCCCCCTGTATTTCGCTTCCTTTTTCTCATCACTTCTTCCCCATCATCATCATCATCTTATTCTTTCTTCTTTTTCCTCTTTTCGCTTTACATCCTGAATTCAATTACCTCGCAACTCCTCTCTTTTCCTTCACCATTTCTACTCCCAATCATTTTCTCTCTCTTCACCTCCACCCTCCCCTTCCCTTATCTCCCTCCCACCACTTCTTCTATTCCCTTTTCTTCCATCTCTCCCCTCCTATCACCTCCACTCTCTCCTTGTCTTGTCTCCTTTCCACCTCTTCTGTCCCTTCCCCTCTTCCATCTCTCCCCTCCTATCACCTCCACTCTCCCCTACTCTTGTTCCCCTTCGTCCTCTTCCCTCCCCTCTCTCCCCTTTGTCTCCCCTTTCTCTTTCTCTCTGCACTTCCCCCTTTTCTTTTTACTAATTTCTATTCACTCTTCACCTCATTTCCTTTCTGATGTTTGCTGTCAGTATCTCTTGAGGATTAAGGCAAGGGATAGGCCTTAACTTGACTCGTATTCTCGGGGTTGAGGAAGCTTCCTAACAACTTTTCCTTTCCTGTTTATTTCTGGATAGGGCTGGTTAATATCGTTTTGTGCTTATGTAGAGTAAAGTGATATTAGAAAGATTTAAGTAACACAGAAGAGGACGGCAAGGTGCAATAAGCAAAATAATTAGCTTAGAAAGAGGTGTTAGGAAGAGAATGCGGTCCCTTCTCAACTCGGTGCTTGGTGGGAAGGTATTTGTGATGAGAGAAGCCACTTTCTTTATGTGGGTGTGGGTGGGGGGAGGGGGGACATCACTCAGCAAGCTTTAATATGTGTGGACTTACAGTGTGGATTTGTATTTAGTTTGTGAAGCTGAATGCCTGAGGTGTGTGTGTGTGTGTGTGTGTGTGTGTGTGTGTGTGTGTGTGTGTGTGTGTGTGTGTGTGTGTGTGTGTGTGTGTGTGTGTGTGTGTGTGTGTGTGTGTGTGTGTGTGTGTGTGTGTGTTTCTTCCTATATGGCAGCAATGACTTCTGATGTGAGGTTACCAGGAGTAGTTGCTATAATCAATCAACTCATCAATCGTACTGCATCTACCCCTCCCCCCTTCCCCCCCATCTTATTTGGTCTCCTCCTTTCTCACTACTGTTACTTTCTTTCCTCACACCTCTCTTCCTTCTCTCCCTCCTCTGACTTTTTCTCCACTTCCTCCTTCCCCTCCCCTTCTTTTCCTACTTCTTCCTGTCTACCTCCTTTCCATTCCTAACCTCTCCACACACTCCCCAGCCCAACACCGTTCAGTTATTTCTACCTCTCCCACCCCCTTCCACAACCATTAGCCTCCCCGCACGTTCTTTGAGTTTTTATTCCTTTCCCTTCCTATCCCTCTCTCCTTACCTTTTCTCCCTCCCATCCTCCCACTACACTTCCACGACGTCTACCTCTCCACCTCCCTTTCCCCCTTCATCCTATTTCTCTTCCATGATTTTTACTTCTTCTCACCCGTCAGCCTCCACTAAATTCCCCTTCGCCTCTCCTACTACCCTTCCTCACCCTTCATACTCATCCCTCAGCTTCCTCTTCCCCTTCTTTCCACTTCGCCACTCCATCACTCCCCACTCCACTCCACTTTCCATTCCAACCTTTACTCTCCCGTCCACTTCACTCTTCATTCAGACCTCCTTTTCATGTGCGTCCTCCTCTCCACTTCATCAGCCAGTCCACTTCCCCTCTCTCTTCCTCTTCCCTGATTTCTACTCCTTTCCCATCTTCATTATCATCATCCTCTCCACTCCCCCTTCCCTCTCATCCCTCTCCCCTTTCCCTTCACTCCCTGTCCTTTCTAACCATTCACTCTCAACTCTCATCCTGTCCACTCCATCCCTCTCATCCCCTTCTTCCCCTTCACTCCCTTCCTTTTCTAACCTTTCACCCTTAACTCTAATTCCCCCATCCCTATCCTCACCCTTCCGTCCCCGTCCACACCCTCGTCTTCCCCCCAAGGCTCAGCAGACAAGGTAGCGAGTGTAGTGAAGTAGAAAATAAAGGGTGTTGTGTGTGTGTGTGTGTGTGTGTGTGTGTGTGTCAACTTGTGTTCCTTTATGAGTAAGGGTGAATGTATCCTTTGCTTGACCCTGTGTGTGTGTGTGTGTGTGTGTGTGTGTGTGTGTGTGTGTGTGTGTGTGTGTGTGTGTGTGTGTGTGTGTGTGTGTGTGTGTGTGTGTGTGTGTGTGTGTGTGTGTGTGTGTGTGTGTGTGTGTGTGTGTGTCTCCATGTACGTGTCTGGTGCCTGCTCTATATAAGCGTGTGCGTGAGGGCCCTGTGGCAATGAGTGGCTTTCTTTGCTGTTGTTGTGCGGGCTGAAGTGTGTGTTTGTCTGAGGTGTTTTTGTGCGGTCTGCGTGTTAGTCTCTGTGTGCTGCAAGCGACGTGATCCAGTGTGTGTGTGTGTGTGTGTGTGTGTGTGTGTGTGTGTGTGTGTGTAGAACCGAGTATGTGTGTGGTCTGGTGAAATTTGTGTGTGTGTGTGTGTGTGTGTGTGTGTGTGTGTGTGTGTGTGTGTGTGTGTGTGTGTGTGTGTGTGTGTGTGTGTGTGTGTGTGTGTGTGTGTGTGTGTGAGATCGTTTATGCAACTCTCTCTCCCCCCCCCTCTCTCTCTCTCTCTCTCTCTCTCTCTCTCTCTTTCTCCTCCCGTGTGCGTGTGTGAAAGAACACTCTGTATTCGAGTGTGTATGTGCGTATCAATGAGTACCTGTGCGTATGTTCGACTGTAGCTCCTTGTGTGTCTGCGTGCATGAGTGAGTGTTTATGTGTACCTCTACTGCTACCTGAGAGCATGAGAATGTATACACTGTGTGCGTGAATCAGTGCAAGGCAATACCTGAGTGTAAAGTGAATAGGGAAAATTGAGTGCGTTTGAGTGCACGTTCATGTTTGAGTGTTAGTGTATTTCTGTAAGTGCGTACGTAAGAAAATATATAAGTACCGGTAACTACTTGAGTGTAGGTAGATGTTTTAGCTTGAAGAGAATGCTGATAATTTTGGGTGCATGAAGAGAGGCAAACGACTGAGTGCATGTGTGTGATTAAGTTGCTGTGTGCGTGAGCGTATGTACGCTAAAGTTTGAGTGCCAGCCTAATCGACAGTGTGTGTGTGTGTGTGTGTGTGTGTGTGTGTGTGTGTGTGTGTGTGTGTGTGTGTGTGTGTGGAATATACTTTATGTATGAATGCTTGCGTGAGTATTACCAACCTAGTGCATGCTTTGGAGTATATGCGTGGACGTAAAGATAAAAAGTAGGGCGTATGTCTGGCGAGTATAACGACACACACACATACACACACACACACACACACACACACACACACACACACACACACACACACACACACACACACACAGCCCTTACGCAACGCACCACTATAAAGCAGACTCCATCATACACCCCAAGCATAAATGAGGGTTAGAGATACATATCCACGTGCTGAGAATGATGTAATGTAGGTTAATATCTTCGTCGAGATTGCTGGACACACAGATTGACAGATACAATAGTAGATGTAGAAGAATAAAACCGGAACATGAAGTAATCTGTCATAACCATCATCATCATCATCACCATCTTTACCATCATTTAGACTGTTATTCCCATTTAAAGCTGGGTTACGTAAATAAATAATTAAATAAATAAAGATAACATACCAGCATCGTGGCCTGTGTGGTGGAGTGCCCGTTCACCTTACCTGGGGGAGAGAGTAGAGGGTAAGAATGACATGAAGGCCGAGGTCAGGTAATTACAGGTAAGCTAATGACATGAAGGCCGGGGTCACGTAATTACAGGTAAACTAATGACATGAAGGTCGAGGTCACGTAATTACAGGCAAACTAATGACACGAAGGCCAGGGTCAGGTAAATACAGGTAAACTAATGATATGAAGGCCGGGGTCAGGTAAATACAGGTAAACTAATGACATGAAGGCCGGGGTCAGGTAAATACACATAAACTAATGACACGAAGGCCGGGGTCAGGTAAGGACACGTAAGCTAACTTATATTCATACAACCGTACTAAAGCAGTACACATTACATTACTACTGTAAGTAGTGTCATTTTCAAGGAACACCTGCGATTTTGAGGAATTTTACGGGATTTAGATATAAATGACTATGTACAGAGAGGCAAGTACCTCACCCAAAGCTTGACGAATACGTAGCGGAAAAACTAAACCATCTGAAACGACATACTAATACATATAGAGTTTTCGACTTTCCTTAATTTTCTTCAGACGGTGCTGGGAAGATATTTTTTTTTTTTTTTTATTACTGCACCACCATCGTAACCCTCTCTACTATTAATACCAAATACGTTTAAGAAAAGATAAAAAACATGAAACACTACAATTGCCAACAAAACTACTCAATTTAATATTACTATCCACTGCATTGTCCTCACCGAGCCGCACTGCCAGCCACACTGCACACAACCCCACTGCCTGAATCCACACCCACTCACCTCAGCTTGGCATGGCTTTTACAACTGGAGATTCTGAATGTTCTTGTGAAATTTCTAACTTGGCGCTGAAATTCGGTGCTTATTTTTCGAGATGTTTTAAGATTATTTAGATTCCTTCTGTCTAAATATCGTCAGTGATTTAATTCAGTCTGAGAAGAAAGCCAAAGCAATGACAGGGTTACATTTCGCTGTCGCCTTACCCTCTTCAATCCTATGACGTATTCTTGGTATCTGCAGACGATTATATGCAGTTTAGGAGAGACTTGTCGAGTTTGAGGGGTTATATACAGCCTTCATTAACGCCTTCAGAACAAGAGATCCAAGTTTAACAGAATCGTCTTAAATTAGCAAAAATAAAGTACAGAACACGCCATTAGGTTCAAGGGGTTTACGCGTATACTTGTCAACAAGCACACCTCCCTCTGACCTCAGCTGCGTAATATGACCTCAAACAACGTCATTTCATTCTGACAATGGCATCGAAGTCTAACAACGTCTGTAATCTCAGCGACATAATAATCTAAACAACAACATATCATCCGGGCAACAGAATTTGATCCCACGTTACTTAACCCCAACACATAATTTGATCCCAACAACAAAAGCTGATCCAAACACTGACATGCGATCCACTCAGCAAAATTCTACTCCCAGCCTGTTACCATCTAGATATAGGGACCTGAAATTACAGACTGATGGTTGCGTGTCACAGTCCATGGGAATATTTGTAGGGTTGTTTGTTGTCAGTATTACCCCTAAAAACCACTAATAATAATAATAATAATAATAATAATAATAATAAAAATAATAATAATAAAAATAAAATAATAATAATAATAATAATAATAATCGAATCTCTTGAATATCACTTGACCACAATAATAATCACCACCTCAAACGACAAAATCCCACCTCGTCATAGCCTGACCTCAATAGCGTCACATGACCTAAAGAACATACAAGTGTCTCCACGTGTATGACGACGTTTGACCTAATTTAACCCCACCCGCCCCACCGTCGCCTTCCCTGACCCGTATGTCCACTAAATATGACAGGTAATCATAAGCAATCTACAGTTAACTTTCAGGAAGTGGGTGAGGTCTTGGAGGGAGGAGGATAATTTGAGGAGTAGCGCTGTTTCCTTATGTGTCCTCTTCCTCAAACACCCAAACAATCATCATCATCATCATCATCATCACTTTCTCATGTACCTTTCCCCTCAATCAGGCAAACAGTCATCTTCATCATTATCCTTATTATCTTCATCCTCATCATCATAATCACCACCATCATCATTATTCTTCCCCATATGCCCCCCAAAACTAAATCATCATCATCATCATCATCATCATTATTCTACTTCTACTTCCACTATAATACATGGAATAGGTAGGGACCAGATTCAGAAGAAAAAAAAAAAAGGTGAACTATCATTAGTGTTCACCACAAACAGATAATACCTCCATTAACTCATTTTACGTACATGAGTATAAACTATTTACAAGTAACCTCACTCAATCATTTATACCGAAAGCAATATAAGCACAAAAACACCAAACTACATCGCACTGCAAACACACACACACACACACACACACACACACACACACACACACACACACACACACACACACACACACACACACACACACACACACACACACACACACACACACACACACACACACACACACACACACACACTCGCTTCCAGTAAGTGGCGCGCTGGGATGGGATGGCATAGGTACTGTCCATTCCCCTAATTTTCAGCTAACGAGAAATTGACCAAAAGTACCTACCGCAGACGAAATTTACTAAGAAAAAATGTTGATCAGTAAAAAAGCAAGGAAAAAATCATAGTTACTCGGTCCTCGTTTTAGTTTCAGAAAAAAATAATTAGGGAAAAAATCCTGTCAGCTCCATCAAAACGAGCAATCATTGTTACCACACACACACACACACACACACACACACACACACACACACACACACACACACACACACACACATTTCTTCATTGATCGGCAAGTTGCACTCGAACCCCAAAACCAGAGTTAGAAATTATAAAACTAAAAACTTGCACCCTTCCTCTCTCATTAGCCACACACACACACACACACACACACACACACACACACACACACACACACACACACACACACAAAGGGAGCACTGAACTGGGTGGTATTTGTGTGTGTGTGTGTGTGTGTGTGTGTGTGTGTGTGTGTGTGTGTGTGTGTGTGTGTGTGCTCCTATAGTAACACAGTGTCACTCTGTTTTGTTGGTGTGCTGGTTTGTGTGTTACTGGAGTGTGTTGGCTAGATTAGGGTGAGAAAAAAAAACGCACACACACATACACAGAACTGCACACAAAAAGCAGGATATAATGGGAAACATGGTACAGCTGTGTGTGTGTGTGTGTGTGTGTGTGTGTGTGTGTGTGTGTGTGTGTGTGTGTGTGTGTGTGTGTGTGTGCGCTCCTTTCATGTTTGTCTCATAAACACATAAGGTATATCACATACTCGAGAACACATTACGCAATCGATTACAAGAACAATGCGGAAAAACTAAGGCACCTGTAACAAGATTACAGAAATCTATATGGCTATGTAATTTGGTTTTGAAATCCTGTAATAACCACACACAAACACACACACACACACACACACACACACACACACACACACACACACACACACACACACACACACACACACACACGGTGATACAAGCAGGTACATGTATACGAAGGCTAGAAATACGAAATAACAACCCTAGACCTATCACATACATGCACGCAAATGCAACAGAACATCACAGTTACGAGCTTGGTCCACACACACACACACACACACACACACACACACACACACACACACACACACACACACACACACACACACACACACACACACCTCTGAACTACAACTCGACCTATCACACTTCTACACATCACATTCTTCTCTCTCTCCCTCTCTCTCTCTCTCTCTCACACACACACACACACACTTTCAAATTCCTCACCCAATATGCTCCTGTATGAATCGATTGTTTTTTTCTGCCTCAGCGCGGTGACACATCCAATTACCTAACCTAACCTGCACCACTTTCGTTACCTGTAAATAATTTGCACCCCAGAATAGGTAAGATTGCAAAAACTACGAAGACAAAAAAATAATGATAATCTGCTTTTCATTTTCCTTTGCACTTGCACTTGTAATCTAAAATATAAGACTCATAATTATGCAACATGGAGAATCAGATACTATTATTCCCTTTACTCCAAGAAGTTCTGTCCAAAGTTGTGTTTATTAATTGTCTGAAGGCTAAATATCGGTGCCACCACGTGAAGGCGTCCCTTTCCAATATCTAACAAAAATATGATGTGGTGCTGCAGAAGTGAGAGAGAGAGTCCTTCATGCTGTGACAACGATATGAACGGCGACTAAATTGTCTGATTATACAAACATCACGCATTTACTTCCTTGTCCTTTGATAGAAAGCTCGAAAGGGTCAAAGCCTGCAGTCCACTGGGTTCTCGTCTCAGATAAGCACAGGGATACAACAATAAGATATTCCTTCAGTATTCATAGCTTTATCTTAAGCTGTATATAGTTAGTCAGTCTGGTGGTAGCATGAGATAAATAAATAAATAAATAAATATATAAGGCGTCATCACAATACAGCAGTTCCTATCCTCCATCGCAAAGCAGGCCTACACAATTACACAATAAACAGTAAAAATAATAAACGAAATATCAACAGTTATATTCTCATCTAATACTCACAAATTAATACACACCCCGTAATCATCACAAAGTCAAACCACAGGAACAATTTAAAAAAAAGTATATCAGATTAAACAGTCATGCATTATCTAAAATCGAGTATCATTCCGCATAACAGATCTCAAGATTTCGTAAGCTACAGGAAAATATAACAAGGAAATCAATTACGTTTTAACATTTTCCTCCCCGACCTATTCACAACCCGCGATAAATGAAGGTTAATGAAAGCAGAAGAATTAAAGCTTGTTTGAAATCACACGTAATCTCGCATCTCAAGAGTAGAGGAATTTTTTAACATCCTGCAAAAATGGCAAAGAATGTGTGTGTGTGTGTGTGTGTGTGTGTGTGTGTGTGTGTGTGTGTGTGTGTGTGTGTGTGTGTGTGTGTGTGTGTGTGTGTGTGTGTGTGTGTGTGTGTGTGTGTGTGTGTGTGTGTGTGTGTTACTTTTCTCCTATTGTCCATAACTTCAACTAATGTTCTCTATCTTTTTATGGAATCTCACTATTTTCTATCAAAACTGACCCACTTAAAATCTCATAATATAACTTAAGAAAATAACAAGGAATCTGATCTTTCATTTCTTTTTCTTACTGTTAATAATTTGAGGCTGTGAATTTTATAGAGAATTATGTACCATCGTCTATTATTTTTTTAAATCAGTATACAGTTAAATATACTTCGTTAGATGCAGCAGAACAGCAAAAAGTAATAATTTTCTTCTCCTTCATTGACAGAAACTCAAGAAGTGTAATTAGCGAAAAATAGTAAAAAGAGTACCAGTGTGTCATGTTGTATAAGATTCTGATCCACTTTCTTCACACACACACACACACACACACACACACACACACACACACACACACAAAACCTATATATATTTCTCAACATCCATTATAAAATATTAATAAATCTCTTTAACAGGATGGTGTCTTGTATTTCTGCTACCACAAGACGGCTTTCTTCAGCTGATGGGGGTCACTTACTTGAAAAAGGATTGGAAACTGTCTTCATTAATATGACTTTCTCTTACCATTCCTCTCGCGAAAATAATAAACAAATAAAATTTAAAAATAAATCTCATTGAAATGAAATATGAATACCATCAAAAAGGGCCTTTCTAGAAAGATATATTTCATTCATTCATTGCCAGACGCCATGTATCCCAAACGGGGTGGCCAAGGGCTCAGAGTTAATTGTTTTACAGGGAGGGGCACCAATCCTCCACCAACCTCACTTGACACGTAGGGATGCCAACAGCATCTGGTGTTCCTAGGCGGTCACCCATCCAAGTACTAACCAGACCCAACGTTGCTTAACTTCGCTGATCGGACGGGAAGCGGTGTACTCAACGTGGTATGGCCGTGGCCGTTTTATATATAGATAGATAGATAGATATATATATAGATAGATAGATAGATAGATAGATTGATAGATACAAAGGAAAACCACCTATGAAATAAAATAACGCTACAGAACGGAAAAAATACCACAGGGAGATACACGATGTTACAAGAGTGGGGCAAATAATTATTTAGAGTTAGGATAATCATCACACAAAACAATGTCATTAAAGTGCAGCAAAAGTATACTTAACATTGTGAAAACAGCCTACTGTTTCTCATCAAATAAGAGCAAGTTCTTGTAATCTACACAATTTATGATAATATTTCATTCACATTTTCCCTAAGCTAGAAAAAAATAAAAAATGTCCATATTAGGTACAATTATCCATCATCTTAATCATCGTCGTCGTCGTCGTCGTCGTTATTATTATTATTATTATTATTATTATTACCCGCTAACGAAGTCGAAGGTTATGCACTCACCTATGTTTGTTTTTGTTTGTCCACATGATATCTCCAAAAGATCTCTATGAATTTCAATGAAATTTTGTGGAAGGGTGGGCCATGGGTCAAGAAACAACTGATTAAATTTTGGGGCGGATCCGGATACGGATCCAGATCCTGCAATGGTATTGGCGGAGGTATGGGCTCTCTGAGTGATTTGTAGTGTTATTATTATTATTATTATTATTATTATTATTATTATTATTATTATTAATGATTATTATTATTATCATTACTATCATCATCATCATTACATTTATTATAAATGCCATGTACAGGATGAGAGAGAAAAAAAAAACGTATGACAGTTAACAGTTCCCTTGCACCGCCTCGAAACCGTCTCAATCCCCTTCAACACGGTAACGTATTTTCTACTTCATTATACAATCTCCAGACAATTCTATTCAGTTTGGGAGAGGCGTCTGCCATGAAAGAGTTAAATTAAAACCTTCATTGATTTCTTCAATACGAGAACCTTCTCTTCATTCATCTCTCTCTCTCTCTCTCTCTCTCTCTCTCTCTCAGGATGCAGCAGGAATATAACTGATATGTCATCGTAGTGATTGGGTGATGACAGGTTGCTAAGCTAATCAACAGTAAACAAATCGAATAAAACTTCGCTTCAGTATTTCGCAGCTCCACAATGGAAGCGATTTATTGACCGTACAGCCATGCATTACGTAAAATCTCAGATTATTTCGCTTTACTTAGTACAGAGTGTCGTAACAACCAGCAAAAAAGTAAGGAAGTATTGATTAACCTTTTCCTTTCGTCCCTCCCATCTGTTAAGCTTTGTCAGTACTATGCTTTGCGTATAATACGTGTTATTTCGACACACACACACACACACACACACACACACACACACACACACACACACACACACACACACACACACACACACACACAATAAAGAAGTAATGAAAACTGAATAACTGTTCTCTCCTCCCCTCCCCCTAATCCTTACAAGTACTACAAACTACACAAAATCATGTACTATTCTCTTCACACAGCACATGCAATTTCTTTACATCCTGCCAATGTGTAATGAAGTACTTAGCCTCAACTTTTCCCCAGTCTCCCTCATTCCTGTCAGTACTATGTATTACACGAAATCGCATAGCATTACACCCTGCAGTACAAAATCGCAAGCAAATATAACAATGGATTTAACACTCCTATATCTTCCTTTTTCTACTGTACTTATCCAGAATACACTTCCTTAACTCACAGTGTCTTTCTTTTTACACAAGTCAGGATTTTGTTCCATTTAAAAAATTGTAATAACCTTTTCTTCACTTCCCCTCATTTTTGTTTGTACTAAGCATTACATAAGAAAGAGTACTGCTTCACTTCATGTAGTACGATTTGCCTTCCTTTGTTTTGCTTTTCGATTTTATTTTTTTTTACATCAGGGAAAATTTACAGCTTACGACAATGAATTTTCCCCTCACTTCCTTTTACCTTCGTTAGTACTATGCATTCCGTAAAATCGCATACGATTTCACACACACACACACACACACACACACACACACACACACACACACACAAAGTTACATCCAGCCAACTTTTTCCCTTCATTTTACTTACTGCTATGAATTTCGAAAAACTGCACACTTATAAACTTGTATTTTCCCTAATCCTGCAAAAGAAGTGAAGATTATATTTTTTTCTTTTTTCTTAATTTCCTCTCGTGTTACTTAGTACTAATTTTCCACGTAAGGTGTGTACAATTTTGCATCAGTGTTAAAATTTCGTAACATATCCTGAAAAAAAAAAAGAACAATGTAATATATATTTTTTGCCTTCTCTTTTCTTTCACGGTATTATTTTTCCATGTAAAACTGTGTACAATTTCGCTTCACAGTGTACAGAATTTCGAAACATCAAGGAAAAATACCTAAGCAAGTAATAACCTTTGATTTCCTTCCCCTTGCCCTCAGCCATTCACGATCCTCAAGCACTGGAGGTGAAACAAAAGAAGTACCTGACATCCCCGAAGGTTCAGGAGGCGGGAGGTTGGCCAGCACGCACGCACACACGCACGCAAGGAGGCATGCACAAAGGAACACATATGAGAATGCACATATATGCACGCAGGTATGCTTATTCAAAAAACAAGCACATACACATACTGGTACTTACAACGACTTACCAACCATCCCTCACACACACACACACACACACACACACACACACACACACACACACACACACACACACACACACACACACATGAATGTGACGTAAGAAATCAGAAGCTGCCGACAATCACGACTCGAGGGGAGAGGTTAGAGGGCAGAGGAAGGGGGAGAGGGGAAGGGAAGAGGGGCAGGGGGAGAAGGCGCAGGAGGATGGGGGGAGAAGGGAAGGGAAAGGGGAGGGAAAAGGGGGTAGGGAAGAAGGAGGGGAATGGGAAGGGGGGATTTCCTGCACCCTCTCCAAAAACCCGTTCCTGAAAATTATGCAACTTTATCTTTCTGTTGTCAGACGCCTAATCCCAGAGTTCATCCAGGGTGGCCTCGACAAAAATACCTTCAGGGTTCTCTACTGCCACTTATTTCCACTCCCTCCTGCCAGTCTAAGCCGCCCTCCATCATGCACTCTCTCAATTTATATTTCTATTTTCTTACAGCGAAGCAAAGACGGATGCATCAACTTTCTGCCCTCATCACTGTGTGTAATAATAATAATAATAATGATAAAAATTATAATAATAATAATAATAATAATAAGAAGAAGAAGAAGAAGAACAGGCCTAATAAATAAGAATAAGAATAAGAATAAAAATAAGAATAAGAATAATAGGCCTAATAAATAATAATAATAATAATAATAATAATAATAATAATTATTATTATTATTATTACTATTATTATAACGATCATTATCTTCATCGTTCTCTGTCCACCAAACAACATACTCCTACTTCCACTTTATTTTGCAGTTCCATATATATATATATATATATATATATATATATATGAATCGTTTAGCTGCACTGGGTGTCTGATCTAAATAAAATAGTCGGGTGCCGGTGGAAGAAAATACAAAATATTAATTCTCTGCTTCGATGTCCCCGATTTTTTCTTTCTTTTCTTTTTTCTTTTTTCTTTTCTTTTAATTTTTTGCTGCAATGAGTTTCTGAGTTGAATAAAATCAGGCGACTTCAGCTGGAATAAAAATAGAAGTTCATACTTCGAGGCCAAAAGCTTAATTATATATATACTGTGACTTTTATTAAAGAAGGAAAATATTTAGAACAGACAAGACCAACTTCTGCCAAGAAAATAAAATACATGATACCCGACTACCTGGTGGAGGACGAGGACCTTTCTGTATCACACACACACACACACACACACACACACACACACACACACACACACACACACACACACACATTCACTATGCCAGTATCTCACGAAAAGCAAAAATAATAAGTTTTGGATATTTCCCATACATACATATTTATCTGTCTACTTATCTGTCGATCCATCCACCTATTCTCTGAAACCGCATACTGTGAGAAAGGCCTCGACAAAAACAAAAAAATCAATTACTTCTGCCCCTACTCCGGAACAACCCCTCTTTCCATAAACACATCATCCTGCTTTACATACTCTAGCACCTTTATCTCTCCACTTTTACATCTCGCATCTTTATCTCTCTCACCCTTATCTCTTTACCTTTACCTCTCCACCTTTACCTCTCGCACCTCTCTTGCCTTTTTATTTCTCCACCTTTACCTTTCGCACCTTTATCTCTCCACCTTTACCTTTCACACCTTTATCTCTCCACCTTTACCTTTCACACCTTTATATCTCCACCTTTACCTTTCACACCTTTATCTTTCCACCTTTACCTTTCACACCTTTATCTTTCCACCTTTACCTTTCACACCTTTATCTTTCCACCTTTACCTTTCACACCTTTATCTTTCCACCTTTACCTTTCACACCTTTATCTCTCCACCTTTAATTTTCACTCCTTTATCTCTCCACCTTTAACTATCGCACCTTCATCTCTGCATTTTATTTTTCCCACCTTTATTTCTCTTCCCTTATCTCTCGCACCTTTATCTCTCCACTTTTCTCTCTCTCTCACCCTTATCTCTCCACCTAGTTCTCGACTCCTTCTTCTTCCAGCAATGTTACTCTCATATATTTTATAACTCATTTATCCATTATGTCTATATTTACTGATGCCTCCAATCTTCCACTTATCTATATCTCTTCATTCATTTTCCTATCCATCCATCTATCTATTTATCTATCCACACACCTATTTATTTCCATCCCTCTATCCCTTTATCGTTCTTTCATATACATATCCATCTGCCTGTTTGTCCTTTCCATCAAACCGCTTATTCAAGTAACCATGCATCTCTCTCTCTCTCTCTCTCTCTCTCTCTCTCTCTCTCTCTAACTCAGCCACGACAATCCTCACCACCAACACAATCTTCAGTCTCACTTTTTACTCTCCAGACAACCTTTGCGTCAATTTGAAAAAAAAAAAAAAAAGATCGAAAGCAAAAGAAAAATGACGCGAAAGGGGAAAAAAAATAATGTCTCATCTGAAAAGCAAAACTCAGCACATCAGTTTTCTGATATATTTCACTCCCGGATTTCGAAACATGATTCGCCAAACGGAGAAGAAAAAGTACGTGCTTGGGGACATGAATCCGAGGAGAAAAGGTTAATGGACGAGTAGATCTGTCATTCGTCTTAGTAAGTTTCACAGAAGGTAAATCCCTGCGTCAGTACCTTTACAAACGTTTCTTACTAGTTACTTTACAAACGTTTCTTATTAGACCCTTTACAAACGTTTCTTATTAGTACCTTTACAAACGTTCCTTACTAGTTCCTTTACAAACGTTTCTTATTAGTTCCTTTACAAACGTTTCTTATTAGAACCTTTACAAACGTTTCTTAGCACCTTTACAAACGTTTCTTATTACTGCCTTTACAAACGTTTCTTACTAGTTCCTTTACAAACGTTTCTTATTAGCACCTTTAAAACGTTTCTTATTATCCTATTCCCTCTCCTACTACTATGGTGAAAGGATTTAGAAACTGGAACAAAAGAACAAGGCAGGATTTCTGTTTAAAAAATTCACGCAAGCTTAAGAAAATACCATCAACTTCTAATAAAACGGGTCATTTTTCTTTCAGATCATTATCCACGCCACAGAACTTCATATCTAGAGACTCACTTCTAATATTCTAAACTTTTTTTTACTCTAACCTGGTCTAAAATTTCCATCTCTCTAACTTGAATGCTGGGTTGTAACATGAGGCTAGCCCTACGATGCTGGTCACGAAGAAGTGCTGTGGAAAGAATGTACAGCAGCAGCCTTGTCTCTTTCCACCATGAAGCTGAGAGAATTAAGCTGCAAAAGGACGAAAATCTGGGCCAAGTTAAGGTAAAAGGATTATAGTTAAGCGTGACGATGTTACTAAGTGCAGAGATATCTACACTAAAAGGATTAATGAGAAACGGAGCTTTAGTTTCAACACAATGTTCTAGTTTTTTGTTTTACACTCCTCAGCACAAGAACGTGCTTTTCATTTTATTCGAGCCAGCATTAAACTCCTTCATTCAGATCAGAAAAGACCGCTCGAGGTGAAGGCATTACTATTAATATGAAGTAATTTGTAAGAAAGCAAAGCTCTGGGGTAGGTTTCAAGTTTTATGAAGTTAAGCGCATTCGAGTGCTTAAGTCCACCAACGCCTATACCTCACAACTCAGACCACTACCAGAATTTCATATATTCTTAAATATCCCATGATCCACATATCCATAACAATTTCATTAAAATCCATCGCAAACTTATTAACATATCTCTAGGAAAATGAACCTGGACCCGAACTCAGATCACAACCAAAGTTTAATCAACTCTTCCCTGCCTCATGACCCACATATTCACAAAATTTCAATGGCATCCCTTAATAACATTTTCAGATATCTTGTGGACAAACAGACGTGAATACATAACCTACCCCAACTTCGCTGGAGGAGGTAATAATCTAGTCTACGCTACATTAATGGTCACCAAACTAACGTACTGTAGTCCAAGTTTACATAATCCTTCTTTTCTTTAAAATTCCAGCAAGCATCAGTGATTCTGAAACCACTTACAAATCCGAAACCACTTACAAATCCGAAACCACTTACAAATCCGAAACCACTTACAAATCCAGGTTGTGTTTCAGCTCCATCAAAATTTATGTAACTGCAGAACTACCTGATGGGGAGCAAGTTTCACCCCCTCCCCACCCCCTCCAAGTCCTGAATACGGAGAGGGCGTGAGCTGGTGTTGTGGAGATATTGTTCGTGGGGGTGAGGGGTCAGGCAGGGGGCGGGGGTCGTCAGGGGGGCAGGGGGGGGGACACAGACCGGCCCGGTGAGGTGGTGGCGTGGGAGGTGGCGCAACAGAGGGAGGATCCGGGGTGCTGATGAGGGAGGAAGCGTGGGAGGAGGGAGTGAAGAGGGAGGGTAGGAAGACAGGAGAGAGAGATAGAGCTGGAGGGAGAAGGAGTACATGAAGAGATAAAAGGAGGGAAAGGGAAGGGGTCGGGGCAATGATGAGGGAGGAGGCGTGGGAGGAGGGAGAAAAGAGGAAGGAGAGGAGGTGAGAGAGAGAGAGAGAGAGAGAGAGAGAGAGAGAGAGAGAGAGAGAGAGAGAGAGGACACAACGGCGGGTAGAAAAAGGGGATGAGGAATCAATGACAAAAGTAGGAAACTAGGAGAAAATCCGTGGAGAGAGAGAGAGAGAGAGAGAGAGAGAGAGAGAGAGAGAGAGAGAGAGAGAGAGAGAGAGAGAGAGAGAGAGAGCAAGGAAAAAATAAGGTGGCGCAACAGTGGGAGAATCCGGTGAAATGGAGGAGGGAGGGAATAGGGAAGAAAGAGAAGGAGAGAGATAGAGAGCAAAGAAGAGGAAGAGAAGGTAAGAAAAGGGGAAAAGGAAGAAGAAAAAGGAAGGGAAGAAATGGAGAGAATAGGGAGTGAAGGGAGAGAGAGGGAACGGAAGGACGAGGAAGATGAGAGAAGAGGAGGAGAAGGGAAGAGGAGGAGAAGGGAAGAGGAGGAGAAATGAGGAGGGAAGAGATAAGGAAAGAAGAGGGGGAGAAAGGAGAGAGGGGATAGGGAAGCGGGAGGAGAGGTGGGGAAGAAGAGAGAAAAAATAAAATTAAGAGAGAAGGCAAGGTGGGGAAAACAGATGCCCCAACAGATGATCAAGACCGAAAATCAGAGGAAGAAGAACAAGAAAAGGTGTGTGTGTGTGTGTGTGTGTGTGTGTGTGTGTGTGTGTGTGTGTGTGTGTGTGTGTGTGTGAGTGTGTGTGTGTGTGTGTGTGTGTGTGTGTGTGTGTGTGTGTGTAAAGATGGCGATTGGGAGCAGCTTATTAACGATTAAAGAAATATGAGGATTGCAAGTAGGTAAAAAAAAGAAATTAAAATAAAGATGAGTGAGGAGGAGGTAGGAAGGACGAAAAGAGAAAGTAGATAAAACAACAAAGAAAAGCTGGGAAATCGGGACGAAAAAAAAATCACGAAAAATTCTTGAGGCAGACTAGGAAAGCAAGGGAAATTCATGAGAGAGGTCGAAGGAGAGAGAGAGAGAGAGGGGAGAATGAGAGGTTTAGAAGAAGGGAGAAGAGATAGGGAAGATAGGAGGGTGGGAGTAATAAGTGCAAAGAAGGGTATTAGAAAACAAAGGAGGAGAAGGAGGAGGAGGAGGAGGGAGAAATGGCATGAAGGTAAATGCAAAAGAAGAATGGAGAAATAAGCCAGCTATGCACGACCACGGCAAGGAAGAAGTAGGTATAAACACTGAAGATGATATACAGCACATATGAATTAAGAAGGCAGACACTTTAAACGGAAGATATAAGGAAGGCGAGTTACAAGGCACTACGAGAGGATTGAGAACATCAAATGAAGAAAACGTACTATCAAGGACAAATGCTTAACTAATATCTCTTCTACCTCTCGCTTTCCTTTGCTGGTTAGCATTCATTAGATAATAGAGAATTGGTATGATTCTTTGCCCATAAAAAATTCGTCTTAATATTATGTGTCACGAAGGAAACCGATGGACAGCGTGAAGCAGGCGCAACGGAAATGTATGCACACTTTGGTCCACGCCTTTAAGTGTGGGTTAAAAAGGTAGGCACTTAAGAACGAGGAGATAAAGAAAGTCTGTCAAAGAGAGAACGAAAGCAGCTTGGTAGGCATAAAAAAAAAAAAAAAAAGCGTGGGAGGTGTGGTAGTGTTCTGGAGGAGAGACATGGATGCAGGAGGGAGAATGGAAGACATGAGACTGGAGATGATGAAAATGAGGATGGCGGTGGAAGCAGAACAGAAGAAAAGAGGATGGGAGGGGACAGAATGGACTTGATAGGACAGAGGAAGAGAGGAGAGCGACAGAAACAGGGAGAGGAAGACTAGGAAAACAAGTATAGATCCTTCCCACATTTTTTGTTGAATAATCCTTGTACAAGAAGAAGGAACATGGTAACCACTGAGCAAAATATCACCCAAACTTTTAAGTGCATAAAGAGATAGTGATAAAACTAATGAAGTCAAAATAACTCCAGTGGGCAACATTATTTTTTTCGGTAAAGTCTACGGTCACACCAACCACCATAATAAGTACCACTGGAGACGAAATGCTTCTCTGTCCTCTCATACGCCATTAAACACTTTATGACTTCTTTTTCAAATCACTTTCTTTGCTACCGCGTGGTGGTTTAGTAGTATGGTAAAGGGAGAGAGTGACGGCCTTGCTTTGCGCGGGAGGGTTCATGTCTGCGAGGAGCGTTAGCTACTACATTCATTCATACCTCCACTACACAAGTTCCCCTTATGGCAAAGATAAATGATACGAAAGCAGCTAGAAAAAAAAACGAAAAACACGTCATCGCCCTGAATAAATCAATAGACTTTAATTTCTTTACCAAAATAGTCTTCTTCCGAACTAAAATCGTCTGACTGCAACAAATGGACTGAAAGCACGTCATCGTTCTTCAGTGATTAATGGAAAATATCTACCTCCAACTTCGCTTTAACTGTTGAGTAGCCTAGCCCCGGGCCCTTTTTCTCCTGATACGAAAAAAAAAAAAAAAAAAAAACATGATAGATGGACAGATCTTGCTTCACTATGGGTCTCGGCTAAGCTGAAGAAAGTCGTCTGGAATGACAAAAATACAATAAATAAATAAACAAACAAATAATACAAATGAAATGTCACCGTATTGAAAAGCTTATTCTACAGGAAGGTCAATTAAATTCACCCCCGCAACCTTCCACGAAACAGGTGCGCTAATTAACAGGTGAATTTTTTATACATGTACGTCCATCTAGGCGTCCCCCTCAATCACCTGCGCTAATTGACCCACAACAGGTCAGCCACGACGTACGACACACCTGGCCTCGTATCACTCCCAAGCACCTCTTCCTTAGCAGTTTATTTTTGCCTAGACAATGTTAACATTCTAAACCTTCTATGACTCAGGTGAATATAATCGTCTGGTGTTGGCTGGAAGTATGAATCACTCAGCTAAGTAAAATCGTCTACCATAAGCTACAGTCGAACCCATGAGAGGGTTAAGGGATGCAGTATAAACACTCCAAGGCTTCCAGGACCAATTGCCAGCTGAATGAAATCGCCTGGAGTTGGCTTGAAAAAAATACCACGGCTCCATCGACCATGAGAAAGTTAAGGGAGAGGGTAATAACACCAACTTTTTTTTTTTTAATCAGCTTAATAAAACTGTCTGGCAATGAGTGGAATTGAGTACTAGAGCTGCTTCCACCATGAAAGGGTTAATATAATCTTGTATGTTATCCATGCAAACTCTGTCGATACAATAAATAAATAAATAAATAAAATATAACAACATACAAGACACTTTTAGGGAGTAGTAGGGAAAAAAAAATCGGTAAGGAAGAGATATTAAGGATTGTAGAACAGGACTCCTAGACCCGTACGTCCTCGGCTTGTGAAGTTCTCAAGTGCCTTTTCCCATGCGATTTATTTTGCATATTTAACTTATCCAACTTTATTATTCATTTCCATGTTCGCACCTTTTTCCAAGGGATTTATTTGTATACACTTGACTCTCCTCTCTTTATTATTCTTTTCATGTTACTTAGTTCCGTTCATTAAGCGATTATCTTTTGCTTATTGTTTGACTTACCTAACACTATTATTCTGCATGTTACTCGAGTCTTTTTAGCATCGACAAACTTGGTGCAAACACAAAGACGAGATTACTGATGTACCAACTGCAGGAATAGAAACAGTCACACGAGGAGGTGTTGACAGAGCCTCCTAGGGACACGAGTACTTGGTTCCAGGAGTGTTATTCACAAAAGATTTTAGCCAATTTCTTCAATAAACCAATCCCCCAAAAGTGAATTACTCGTATTATCATGAAGCTTCTTGTTTTGTATTTTTCACTTTAATATACGGCATGCTTTATATTCTAAAATATGTTTGGTAGTTATACAGCTAATGATAAAAGCTTTAGAAGATAATCAAACAGGCCACTTAAGCTGAATAACGTTTATGAATGCGACCCTGGATTCGTATTCCCGTGAGCTTAAGTTTTTTTAGCACGTCTTCTTTAACGATTTATTTCTCACATTAAATTTAATTATTCCCTCGCTTGCTTTACTGTTTTTACTCTAACTTGGCCTAAATTTCTATCCCTCCATCTTAAAGGCTGAGCTGAAACAACAGACTAACGCTAGATTATGATACTAGTCATGAAGAAGTGCTATAGATAGGATATTGAGTCGCTGCCTTTTTTTTTTTTTCACTGAGTCATGAGACATTATCCGAAAAACAGGCCAAATCAGAGTAAAAATAATATAGTTATTTCATATTTAGAGAGATTGTATAAATAAAATAAAACATAATAACGTGATCTATTCAAAAAATAAATAAATGAATAAATAAACTGGTAAGAAAGACGGTCGTTCCTTCGCTCGGACCGGAATTCTTGTCGGTTAACGAACCTCCCTAACACCTTTTCCTAAGCTATTTATTTTGCTTATTTCATCTTACTGTTATCTCTCGTGTTGCATAAAGCATTCTAATAACGCCATACTACGCACAGATAACGTGTAAGGGGATATTAACCAGCCATATCCAAAAATAAATCGCTAAGGAAGAGGTGCTAGGGAGCCTCCTTAACCGGAGAGAATACGGGCTTTGCGGCAGGTGAATCAAACAGGTGATCTAGTAATTAACCCCGCCTCGCCACCTGTACAGAGGTCTCAAGGGTTGAAAAAACTATATTCCTGTTACATAAACTTGACCCAGATTTTGTCCTTTTAGAGCTTTTCTTCATGTAGCTAAATGACAGAATAAGGCAATACTGGGGCTCTACATCTCTTCATGGAACTTCTTCGTGGCTAGCATCGTATTCTAGTGATAATCTATTGTTGCATCTCAGTATTCCAGTTGAAAAGATGGCAATTTGAGGCCAAGTTAGAGTAAAAGGGGCATAAAGATAAAAGAAAAATTGGTAATAAGGGAGAGAACTTGATTTAAAAAAAAAAAAAAAAAAAAAAAAAGTGATCAGTGAAAATTTTCTGACTGATGAAAAACGGGTGGACGGAAAATGCTACAGTAAAAAAACAAATACATACATAAGTAATCAAATAAATAAATGAAATGGCAGTCACTGAAAAAATTGGTCCTTGCCCACCCTTTTTCTCTTCCTTAAAGTCGTGAACCGCTCCAGAAGTGCGCCAGTCATTCACTCACCATTATAAAAAATTGCAGGTCGTAAAGAAGAAAAAAAAAAAAAATACTCGCGGTCAATGAATAAATCGGCAAGAAAATTCGTCAATTAACTGTGGGTGATCATGCAACTTTAAAGAATGCCAGACCTGCATTTTCTTAGGCGATGTATTTGTGTACTACGATGAATCATAACCTCACCAATGTTTTCATTAACGCCGAAATATTGTTAGACTTTCTTCATCCCAGACGACTGCAAGGAAAAAAAAATGTCTTAGCACTGAGGGGGTAAGAGATTGCCTTTAATGTCTCCATCGAGAGGGTGTCTGTTCTAGGCTATATAAAACAGTTTAACTTCATCCAGAACAGGTAAATAGACGCCCTAGGGATGAAAGGTTTAAGGGGGGAAAAGGGGGAAGGGGATTCCAAAAACCCTCCACGCTACTGATGCGTACTGTTTCACTCATGGTGATTTACTCGTACAACAGTTTCGTGGTGGGTGGGTGCACACCCACTCATTCGATGTGATCCCCCCCTCCCCTCTCTCTCTCTCTCTCTCTCTCTCTGTCTCTCTTTCTCTCTGTCTCTCTCTCTCTCTCCACTTGACTTTACAGTGAGTGACTAAGCTGAATCACATTACGCCTGGTGGCTTAGTGGGTTAAGGCGCTCCAACCGGGAGGGGCCTGTATGGGTTCCATCTGAAGAGTGCTTAGGGTTCACTGGAGGCTGGTTACTGTTGCCTAAATATTGGGACTGAGTCGCCTAACCCAGGGCCCCTGCGTTCCTGTTTATAAAGAGCAAATGGGGACATGACGATGGTGATGATGATTTGCAATAGCTGTTCTGAGTCATGATTAAGTCGGAGACTGGTTTTCTTCTGGGAGTTTACAAAAGTCGTTATACTTAATGTAGTTCCGTGTATCGCCTCATTTGCTAGGTACTGCTGTCCTAAATGGGCAGTGAGACAATCCTGGTTGTTAACTGACTGACCGTAATGAGGCAGTTTGGTGTGCAATGACGGCCTTAACCTAGTGGTAGTTAGTGCATAGTATCATTCTGCGTATTGCGGTGGTTAGAAAGTACTACAGAACAGATTCAAGTGGTTAGTAAGTATCCCTGCATTTACTGCCTATTAAGGAGCTGACTGCGATGTATGGTCCCTGTTAGTGTTACCGCAGACTTTCCTGTGGCTGTTTCTGTTGCAAATTATACCGATAATGGTTATTTCATGCTGAAGTGGTGTCTGGGTATTACAATAATGTAGTTAAGAAAAATTAAATTGCGTTTGTTTTGGGGTTATCCAGTACCACGTGTGTACTGTGATTACAGCTTTGCACTGCGGTAGCTATCATGTTAAGCAGTTATTATTCTACGGTTATCATAATGCAGTGATAAAATTATTTCAGTGTATTAGTTTCTATGTAATGCAGTAGTTCGCGGAAATAACCTTTTCCTGCGGTTATCACGTTGTGCGGTTATTAATGAGCACTGTTAGGCATTCTAGTCGTGGGTACGGCACTCACTGCAGACAGTCACGCCTCGTGGTACTCGGGTCAAAGCAACAGTCCGCCTGATATTCATTAGTCGTGAGTTCATCTATTCCTAAAGACGTCTAAAAGATTTTGATCATGTAATGCAATCAGAGGTACAGGCCGGTCATTTATCCCCAAGTTTTATGTCTTGCTTTACAAATCTTGCGATATTCCAGATAAGGTATTAGCATTACGATGAAAATTTTGAGGGCTTTATTTTATTTTTTGATGGGGAAAAGAGATTTCTAGATTTTAGTGTATCTAGCCACATGATATCATGCAATCATTAAAATACGTATATTCATTCTGATGATCTGTAACTTCTTTCAGGTCAGGTGATGACCGTAGTTAATTTGCCATGTCGATTAGATCAATGAACAAGGACACTCACCCCTACCTCATAACTACGGCCAATAACATTCCACGCAACCATGACTTAATAATGACATTGTAGGAGTGGGTATGTTGCGTCAGATGAATTCAGATCTGCTATAGTGAGCCAAGAACATTCAATTAAAGCAAAAGAAGAAGAATTCGTCAGTGGGCTAGAAAATCAAAGCGCTGACAACGAAATTTATGACTGTGGGATGGAAATTTGTGTGTTTGAAAGGAAGTTCACGAATCCACAGGCAAGTAATTTCGTGAGCAGCAGACGATACTGAACGCTGAGGCTTTATAGGCTACTGTTCGTGCGCCAGCAAACGCACATATTTTCACAGAACTTATAAATGACTGTCGTGAAAGTTCTTGAATACATGTTGAATATTCGTGAGTATAAGGCTGGAATTCGTGACACACACACACACACACACACACACACACACACACACACACACACACACACACACACACACACAGAGGAAGGTATAGATAGGCAGATGGAGAAATACAGACAGAGATAAATAGATACAGATATAGACAGACAGATAGATAGGCATACAGACAGACAGACAGATGGATAGACTGACAGTTTAACAAATATACTGCGTGTAGAAATAGAGACGAAGAGTTAGACATATACAGACAATGATATAGTAAATACATGCAAAAAATCTCTGGACTTTAGACTAGCACATTGGTGATCATTTGAAAGAAAGCTCGTGAACATAAAGAAATTCAGGAAGCTATAAAGTTCGTGCATCAAGACGAGGTAATCTCAAATCATATCATATATATATTTGAAAAATCTTTACTTCTGACAAGAATATTAGGCAGCAGATGGCATGAGGCTCGTACATACCCGGTATATCCACAGAATGGACTATTGGCCAGCTCCATCCTGTCCTTATTATTAGTCGCATTTTCTGTCTTGTAGTCTTGTATAATTGTGGCAGGCACTTCTACCCTTCAGAAGTAACCGATTCAGACCAAACCTGGAAACAATGACCAGCCTATGACCTAGTTGTGTCCGCAAGGTTTTGGTTGCTAGGCAACAAGTTGTTGCCTAGCAACGGCCGAAAAACCGTTTTCTTCGTACTTCACACGTTGGAGCTGTAGATGCATTAATGGGCGCAGAAAACTGACTTCTTTAGGCCTGATCTTGAGGTCATTCCCTGTCGGAAGTGTGCCATCAATTTTTCCCCTCGCTTCTCTAGTTTTCGGGTGGCAACCCTGCGAAGATTAACCTCATCATCCTTGGCAGTCTTGTTTAATTGTGGCAGGCACTCCTACCCTTCAGAACTAACCGATTCTGACCAAACCTGGACACAAGGACCAGCGTACGACCTAGCTGTGTCTGCAAGGTTTTGGTTGCTAACCAACAGCTCATTGCCTAGTAATGGCCCGCTTTGACGCTCTGTAGCAGTGGGTCCGGAAATTGTCGAGACCCAGTGGCCTGTCCCGGCATAATTTTTTCAAATTTCGAATATTGATTTTTTTTTTATAATTAAATTGAAGAGAAACGTCTGGTGTACCTGGGAATACAATTTATAGCTTCCTATATCCATCTGTGCTTTGCACTAAAACGCAAAAAAGTTCGCAGAATGACTAAGTACACGCCGGTGAAAACACACTGAGCAGCGATAAAATATCGCACTGAAGAATATCCATATTTACATCCCCCAAGAAAAAAAAAAATCAGTGGTGTTGAAATGGTTTGAAATGACTAGATAGGTTTATTAAGAACAAAATCTGGACAAAATATGGTTTCTTTCATATATATTTATGTTTATTGTGTAATGCAAATATCGAGTTATTTCTGTTGCCTGGGTGGTTCAGTTTCTGTCCAAAGAGAGGCGAGAAATGGTATTTTTAGACTCTAACCAGAGAAGGGTCTTCCTATATGAGTATGCTGAACCGCAACGGTCCACTTAGTGCTGGCAATCGTCAACTACCAGCTGATTATTATTATTATTATTATTATTATCGTTATAATAATAATAATAATAATAATAATAATAATAATAATAATAATAATAATTATTATTATTATTATTAGTGGAAGGTGGGGGCACTCGCCATCCACTCACTCGATGTAGTGCTGCTCTCGGGTATCTGCCCTTTCCTCTCCTCCATCCTTCTTTCCTTCCATCCTCTTCTGTCTTTCTTTCCGTCATTCTCTCTTCGTTCTTCTGCCTGCGGGTGACTTTACACTCTCTCTTCTGTCTTTCTTTCCTTCATTCTTTCCTCTTACTTCTGCCTCTGGGTGACTCTACAATGAGTGACAAGCCAAATGTTTTCCTGTACACCAGGAAACCATTTACTAAGCTGGGTGATAATCATATAACCAAATTTGGAGGCCAGGTGGTTTAATGGGTAATTACGGCACCCCAATCGGATTGAGCCGGTGAAGGTTTATATCCAAGGAATGGTTGGGGTTGATTGCTCATGTAATGCCACTCACGGATGAGTGAGGCTGGACGCTCTCATCTTAAATATCAGGACTTGCCAAGCCCCAGGCACATACGCTTCTCATAGGGCAACGTAGGATTGGATGATGGATGGATGGATTATTATTATTATTATTATTATTATTATTATTATTGTTATTATTATTAATTATTATTATTATAGTTATTATTATTATTATTATTATTATCATCATTATTATTATTATTATTATTATCATCATCATCATTGTTATTACTACTGTACTATTATTATTATTATTATCATTATTATTATCATAAGGTTTGATCACTGATTACGAATTCCACATATAGATGCAGGGATATTTCGAGACCAGCTAAATGCAAACAACACCACACACGAAAATAATATATACGAAGGCTCTTGGTTGAGAGAGAGAGAGAGAGAGAGAGAGAGAGAGAGAGAGAACGAAAACCTCCCAGGAAACCTCTCTCTCTCTCTCTCTCTCTCTCTCTCTCTCTAAATATTGTGTACAAAAAGAAAAGAAATTCAATTCGCACACATTTTAGTAAATTATCGAGCGATTTAAGTACCGTATGTGAAAAGTTGAATCTCTCTCTCTCTCTCTCTCTCCCTCTACCTGCCTACCTACCTACCTACTGCATCTAGTGCCTTTATTTGTCTGTGTGCATCTATGTTCACTACTCTCTCTCTCTCTCTCTCTCTCAGGTCCGTTTCAGTACTATCTAATCAGCCACTCACGAAATGGGTGGCGACCATGGCACGAAAAACGCAACTGACGCACCAACATGTCGCAATGTGTGTGTGTGTGTGTGTGTGTGTGTGTGTGTGTGAGAGAGAGAGAGAGAGAGGTCGCTGGCCACTGCGTCACAAGGGTAGAACTTTTTTTTTTTTTCATGTTCCTTTTTTCTTCGCTAAACACAAGGTCCGCGAACGTCAATTGCAGCCTTTAAATGGTAAATTATGGGGCAGACGTTTCACCATCTCCATCCATCCATCTCTCTCTCTCTCTCTCTCTCTCTCTCTCTGTATATACCTAGGATGTCATTGGAATCACTCGTTTTCAATGCCATATGGAGTTATTAAAGCATACGATTTTTTTTTACTGTACACGAAATTAGGCTCAAGAGATTAGAATTATCCTATCAAAAGGGCAAATAAGGATCTCGTGATGATTATATTGTTCACTATTTCGTTGTACTGTATGAATGATGAATGATAGGATGGGTGGCCCTGTTCACTGTACACTATCTCTCTCTCTCTCTCTCTCTCTCTCTCTCTCTCTCTCTCTCTTCTAGTACCTTTATTCGTCTACCTGAACCTTTGTTACTTTGTTTTGCCTTTTCCTGATCTGTTATTTAAAAAAGAAAAACTCTATTATACCACTCGTTTTTTTTTCTTTCTGTATCCTGTTCTTAGATCCCGATAAAATGATTTTTAATTCCTTCACTACGATTACCTCAATAAATTTTTGCTTCCGTCAGACGATTTCTTTCAACTTAATACATTTCTGGAACTAGACGGATTACACACAATATTCCTTCATTTCTTAAGGCAACTTTTGTTTTACTAACCTGAGTAAAATCGTCTGGAGTTAGTATGAAGAAATGAACGGTCATCGAGGTGAAGGGATTAATAGTGGGAACAGGGCGATGATGATGATGATGATGATGACAGTGATTATGGTGATGATGATGATGACGATGGTGGTGGTGTGGTGATGGTGGTGGTGGTGGTGGTGATTTTTCCTCACGTTTTTCTTTCTTTTTTTTTTTTTTTCCATCCTTCGAGTTACATTTTCCGAAAGTCCTTCTCACTTCACTCAGAAGTCAATTACAAAAATTTCAGGCATTTTTGGTACACAATGAACTTTCCTGGCACTTTCTATTGTCTTTTTTCCTTTGTATTTTTTTGCTAGTATATTCCACATTCTGAAAAATAATCCTGAGTTATCGTTTAATGAGTCAGATTTAAGACACTATTCTCTCTCTCTCTCTCTCTCTCTCTCTCTCTTCCAGGGTGTCGGAAACGAAAACTCATGCTGCTGGAAAATTAATAAGAAGTGGGAGATTTTTTGAGTTTTGGGAAAGTAAAAAGCAGAGTCATGGAACCCAAAAATGTGAGGGAAGTGAGGGTAAGAAAGAATTTTTAAAGAAGTGACCCCTTATTGGTGTGTGTGTGTGTGTGTGTGTGTGTGTGTGTGTGTGTGTGTGTGTGTGTGTGTGTGTGTGTGTGTGTGTGTGTGTGTGTGTGTGTGTGTGTGTGTGTGTGTGTGTGTGTGTGTGTGTGTGTGTGTGTGTGTGTGTGTGTGTGTGTGTGTGTGTGTGTGTGAGAGAGAGAGAGAGAGAGAGAGAGAGAGAGAGAGAGAGAGAGAGAGAGTTCACCTTACTAAAGAATACGTTTTTAAAAACGGAATATCAACATTACTCCCCCCCCCCTTCTCTCTCTCTCTCTCTCTCTCTCTCTCTCTCTCTCTCAGGCCATCTTTTTGACCTTTCACACTTTCTCCACTTTCAACCTCAATCATCATTTACTGCATATAGCATCCTGATATCATTAATCTTATATGTTATATCATTAATCACAAAGGGAGAAAAAAGAGGCTCCGGAGTACCAGGCAATATCTTGAATCAATACAATTACATCCTGGCTTATTGATTTGCTTTATTACTTTTACAGATGGCATTGTCAATCCTACA
This sequence comes from Coenobita brevimanus, assembly GCF_032717465.1. Lineage (NCBI taxonomy): Eukaryota > Metazoa > Arthropoda > Malacostraca > Decapoda > Coenobitidae > Coenobita > Coenobita brevimanus. The sequence goes on along the minus strand of NC_137064.1, from coordinate 30,111,802 downwards.
ATTTCCATCTCGCGACGTTCACTGCTAGTCTTCCACCTTTCTACTCTAATTATTGACTACTCCATTTCTGATTACATTATCAGTCTTCGAAAAAATATATACTATCGAAAAGAGAAATCACCAATCTGTTACTTTATGGGTGTTCAACTGCGAATGATATTATGTACTCATTACGTTAATCTCTTGTGGACTCATTACGATTTTCTGTTGTGTCGAAATTTTTTTAATAGGCAGAAAGGAAGGTATGCAAACATTTAGACAGACAGCTAGGCAGACAGATAGGCAGAAAAGGCAAGTACGCAAACAATTAGACAGACAGCTAGGCAGACAGATAGATAGGCAGAAAGGCAGGCACGCAAACAATTAGACAGACAGACAGGCAGAAAGGCAGGTACGCAAACAATTAGACATACAGCTAGGCAGACAGATAGATAGGCTGAAGGTCAAACAGGTAGGCAGACAGCAAGACAGGTAGGTAGGTAGGTAGGCAGACAGACAGATGGTCATAGAAACAGTTAGGTAGGTTTAATACTCCAGTCTCAACTCGATATCGATTAAGAAGGTGAAAAACTTACCGCAATATCATTAGTCATTATATTTTGCTGTAAACTTTCAGGCAGACAGGTATAATATGGGCCTGAGCAGAGCCACTATTCACTTATGACAATCTCCCTAACCATCTATTTGGCAGAGCAGACAGTCAGGGGGAGAGGAGTGGAACAGGGCGAGAGGGGAGGTGTAAGTGGGAGAAAAAAGGGGATGAGAGGAGAAGGAGAGAAAGGAGAGAAAGAGAGCAGGAAAGCGGGAGAGAAGGGGGATAAGAGTTGCCAATGAAGGACTTTTTGTTGCTGTTGTTGCGATTTTAACTTTCAAGCAGAGGCATAAATGTCAAGATCATTAGGCCAAACAGTCAATTTACTCATCCAATACAATGAATGAAATAGAATATAAACTAAACTGGGAAAACTGTGGGGACATAGAAAACCTGGAAGGGGGAACTGGTAAGAAAGGAGGGTGCGAGGGATAAGGAGGGTACGAGAGGGAAGGAGGGAGACAGTACAGAGGAGAAGGGGAGGAAGGAAATGAGAGGGAAAAGAGGAAGGAGAGAAGAAAGCGCGAGAGGAGGGGACAAAGAGGACGGAAGAGAAAGGAGGCGGCAGAGAAATGAATGGGATGAGGAAAGAAGTGGAAGAAAGTAAGAAAAAGAAGGGATGGGGGTTGGGGGTGTCACCAATAGACCCACCCAAATAAGCCTACAATCTTGCCCACAAAACCTTGCCTAATATCATGGTCGTTTAACACACTGCCGTCTTTAATATCGCCGCCTGGTTATGGTCATGTGTGTGGCGAAACTGAGTACCAAGATTAGTTCAAGTTAAAAGAAAGTGAAGTGCGGTGATATCAAAGACAGGGAAATACAATGAATAAAAAAATAACTGTAATACAGGGAACTGAAAGAGAAGTGTGTAGTACAGGAAATACTAGACTAGAGAAAATTGGTGGTGGTCAAGTGGTTAAAGATTTGGTCAGCTGTATTCCTAACTGGGGCGGATAACAAGTTCACAAAAACAGCTCCTACTGATTTTCTACAAGATCCACTCGGTCCTGGTCGTTTCGACCTTCAGTCATTTCGACCGTGACGTCCAAACTGGCAAACGGCCGAATCGCCAAACGGCCTAAACAGCCTATATACCAAACGTCATCAATATGACATTGCTGAAGTTAGGTCAGGCTTGGATAGGCTAGGTTTGCATATAGGTTAGGTTAGGTTAGGTTAGGTCAAGTAAGGTTACGTTACGAACGAAACGGCCAGGCCCCGCTCCACCGACCTATCATAAAATCACTCCTGTTATAGTATCATCACACCAGCCCTGACTGTGACGCCCTAATGTATACTCAGTCTGAACGTTGGGCAGCAGCACCAAAGTGTGTGGTATGTATAGTAGATGGACGGATGGGCTTCAGGAAAAGGGCTGTTAAGTACACACACACACACACACACACACACACACACACACACACACACACACACACACACACACACACAGGGATGCACAAAAGTCAAAGCAGCACGGAACAGCGAGCAAAACTATAATTACATACGATTAATAAACAGTTACCGACATCATACACATTAAATGATCCACGAGACTAATAAAACTCGTGTACATGGGGTGAAAGTGGGATACAGGAAATTAAAAGGTTACTAGATGTGAAATACCAAGGTGTCATGGATACCCAATTTCTGTAATAAATAGATGAGTAATTATTTTAGTAGTAGATAAAAGTATAGGGAAAATTGTACAGATAAAATATATTAGACTAATACTTTCATCACTATTACGTTTTCTTTTTTTGTTGTTGCTTTTATGCGAGAGAGAGAGAGAGAGAGAGAGAGAGAGAGAGAGAGAGAGAGAGAGAGAGAGAGAGAGAGAGAGAGAATAATGAAGACTAGGCCTATCCCTCTCCATTTTAGAAAGCATATCCTAACGACATGAAAATCGTCTGGCGGGAGAATGAGCAAAATAAAAATGGCGTCACCGTACTGAAGGGGTTGGTCGCATATAAAAAAAAAAATAGTAAATACAAGGGAAAAAATAAGGTATAATAAAAAATAAAATAAAATAAAATACGATCGACACTGAGGTTCTTCTGAAAATGAGCTGAATAAAATCGTCTGTGAGTTAGCTAAAATAAAATAATAAATTCAACCCCTCCATGAGTGTATTAAGTGTACTGGTATTAACACCCTCAGGCTTCTATGACTCACCCCCCACACTGAATAAAATCGTCTGGTGTCAGCTGGAATAGATCATACATTTGTCCAAACTATGAGAGGGTTAAGTGATAGATGAATGGCGATTTCTATACTCATTTTACTCTAACATGGTCTAAAATTCCCGTTTCCCCATCGTGAATGCTGAGTTGTAACAGGTGAATGACACTAGAGTAGGATGCTAGCTACAAAGCAGTGCTAAGGAAAGAATGCACTGTCTCTTTCCGCCACAGAGCTACGTGAACTAAGCAGCAAAAGGACGAAAATCTGGGCCAAGTTAGAATAAAAACAGTACAGTATTAATGTACTCAAATACTAAGTGTTGTACAAAGATGAAAACGAAGTACAGAGAAAAAAATAGTAGTTACGAAGTAGCAAGTTGTCATGGCATATAAGGGCGAGAGAAAATACAGGGAGGAGGGGAAAAAAAAGAAAAAAGAAAGAAAAAAGAAAGAAAGATAAAACAGGAAACCAGGTGCGAAATAGTACGCTGCAGTGGATGAAGATTATCTATATTCTCAACCCCTTTAGTGTGATCACGTCTATTATTAGTATATTTTTGTTAATATCATACGCTTTTACTCCAGCAGGGAAGGACCTTTGATAAGGGTTTGAGACTATAATTTGTCCACCGTATCCTTCAGTACGATGTCATCTGTTAGCATCATCATCATCATCCGGATCACCTTTTCCACCCTAGGGCAGGGTGAGGAGTAGCAACGTCCAGACAGCCCAAGTTTGCCTAATCCAAAGGGCCACACTTCCATTCACTCATCATTCAAGCCCACGGAATCGTGGCGCTATCTGATACGCCAAAAACATTCACCACATTCTGTAGCTTCATATAAAAGTATCTGATTGTCTTATTATTATTATTATTATTATTATTAATATTATTATTATTATTATTAATGCTGTTGCTGGTGCCGCTGCTGCCGCCTTTATCATCATCAATATTTTTTCTCTTCCTCTTCTTCTGCTACAACTACTTCTATTATTATTATTATTATTATTTTTTAAATTATTACATTCATTCTTTTACTGCTGCCTTCCAAAGAGTTTATGTAGCCTGGAAAAGACTTGCCAATAAAGGAGAAAGAAACGATAGTCCATTAACCCCTTCACTGCTATGTTGTTGTTTCGCTTTATTCTCTCCACCTAGAACACATTATCCACGTTAGTAAAGACCCGTTTACTACAATGAAGCTTTTTCTAGCATTCTTTTTGCTACACCTGGTGACTCTCTTTCGGTAATGACGTCTCTTATTCATCTACGTATTACTTCATGTGTATCTATGTGCAATTTTTCCTTAACAGCTATTTAATATTTCAAGAACAATCTATTTTTTCTGGTACAACTATTACTGTTTCTCAGACAAGTATCTATTATTTCTTGTATTATTATCTCTATTTTCTCTCATATATCCACCTATCCAGTGTCATTTCTTGTACTAATTAGCTCTTATTATTCTACTTACCTATCATTCTACTGTGCTTCATATTTTTGTTATTTTTGTGTAAGTGTAATCTCCTGTACTACTGCCTTTTTTTTCAAGTACTGTACTCACCCATCGGACCCAAAATAGAAGAGAAGTGAAAGGAGTATATTATTACCTGTAAGAGAAAAAAAAATATTAGAGGTGAAATTACAGGTAGAGATAGTTATCAGTTTCCTTTACATGGCTGTTAACGATAGCCTAATACCGTCCTGTGTGTGTGTGTGTGTGTGTGTGTGTGTGTGTGTGTGTGTGTCTCTCTCTCTCTCTCCCTCTCTCTCACTCACTCACACACACACACACACACACACACACACACACACACACACACACACACACACACACACACTTTTCCTGGCACGGCGCTACAAATTATGATATATGCGTTCCTTATATAAATCTTCTGCACACGTTTGGCAGCAACACTCACACTAAAATAGGTGTCTCCAGAGCTGAGGAAAATCGTCTGGCGGGCAAGAGAATGAATAAACCACCGCAATGACGGATTTAAGGGCGAGTTTTCACCCTCTCATGAATAATTTCCTTTGAAGATGAATAAAGCCGTCTCAAGGTTTCAAGATCATAACAACACAAGATGAATAAAATCGTTTGGTAGAAGGAACGATAGTTGTAGTAGCAGAAAGAGGGAAAATGTCTGCATACACCACTGTTATCACCCCCATTACTACCACCATCACCACCACAAACAACCGCAACCACTATCACCACAAACACAACCACCATCACCACAAACACAACCACCATCACCACAAACACAACCACCATCACCACAAACACAACCGCAACCACCACAAACACAACCACCATCACCACAAACACAACCACCATCACCACAAACAGCCGCAATCACCACCACCACCACCACCGCCACAAACAACCACTACAACCACCACCACCACCATCACCATCAATAATAACAACAAAATCGCCTTATAGTAGCAGTAGTTAACCGATACCATTAGTCCTTCACGTATGCAAGAAGGTCAACTTTAGAACTTTCTCAGGTTGTATTTCCCTCTGCCTGTGACCTCCAATTTTTAAAACCCAATATGTCAAGATATATGATTTTTATATGGACGAGGATGCCAAGAGAAGATGTAATAAATAAATAAATAAATAAATAAATAAATAAACAAAACACCCTGTGAAGTGTAGGTCTTTTCTGATCTTTCTTAACCCTTTGTTTTCGACGATTTATTTTATTCTTCCCACTGCCTGACCATTTTCCTCAGTTTTGGTGGGGTAATGGAAAGATGAGAAACGAAATCTATTAACCTGCTTGCAAGAAATCGTCTAAAAAGTTAACAAAATCGTCTGGGGGCAGCAAGAATGAACCAAAAAGTATATTTAGGCTCGTACTCTCGTCGACGGAAGTCCCCTAACACCTCTTCCCTAGCGATTTATTTCTGGATATGGCTGGTTAATACCCTTTTGTGCGTTATTTATGCAGAGTATGGCGATACTGGAAGATACATGTAAAACAGAGGTGGTCAGTAAGCTGAGAGAGAGTAAATAAATCGCTTAGGAAAAGATGTTAGAGAGCTTGGAGAATACTGGCCTTAGAGAGAAAGAGCAAGGATCCCCACGCCTATCAGTGCAAGGATTTATCACATAATTATCAGCTACACCACATTACAAAAATTGATCTAGTCGACTCATGCTGTGTAATAATTTCAATATACGCTTAAACACAACGCTGGGAAAAATGAGTTCGCACGAAATATAAATTATGAGTGGCATTCTCTCTCTCTCTCTCTCTCTCTCTCTCTCTCTCTCTCTCTCTCTCTCTCTCTCTCATAAATACTTAAAAATATTGTGTATTACATTTCTGCAGGTCAGTCACGGATATAAAACTAAATCATTTTTATTATTATTATTATTATTGTTGTTATTATCAATTGCAAAACTATTACTGTAATTTATTGCTATTTTCATTTTTGCTACTCTCTCTCTCTCTCTCTCTCTCTTTCTCTTCAAGAACATAAACACTTCTAAAATATTATGTATTACAATTCCACCGACCGGCGCCATGGAGAGAGAGCGAGACAGGCAGGCCGAGAGATAAACTTTTATTATTATTATTATCATCATTATCATTTTTTTCCTCTCCCACGCATTTTCCACCAGTAATCTTGGCAAGTCATGTGGCCAAACTTCAAATAAATCTCAGTAGGATGAAGAGACTCCCCAACCACCCTCCTCACTCACTCACTCGCTCCCTTTTTACCTACCCACTCATTCACTCACACACTCATTCACTCACTCACTCACCTCTATTTTTACTCGCCCCACTCTAAATTCACAACCTAGCTTTCCATTTAATTCACTGTCATTCATCTCACCAACTTACTTCTTACCCATCTCACCACTTCAGTCTCTCTACCTTGCTTCATATTCACCTCCACCTCACTTTGGATTCACTTCACCACCCCACCCTTTACTCTTCTCTCCATACTTACCTCAACGACTCATCTCACTAACTCACCATCTAACTTTTTACTCATCTCACAATCTCACTCCTTACCCTGCTTCTAAACCACCTCACTTGTTACTCACTTCACCACCTCACTTCTTTCTAACCTCGTCACTTCACTACAGATTCACCTCACTACCTTATTTCTTACCAACCTTGCCCACCTCCCTTCCTCATTTACTCAATCACTTCCCTCTTACTCACTCCAAATCTTTACTTACTCATCTCACAGCATGATTCTTTCTATTCCCATTTTTCATTGTCAACTCACCTTTCATCTTATTCACTCGCTTGTCTCACTTCTTATTCACTTACTCATCTCACTTTTTCACTACAGACTCAGCTTGGCCCATTTCTCAATCCTTTACTCACCTTATCACCTCACCTGGAATTCACTTCAATACCTGTGTCTCACTTTTCACACACCTTATTCACCTCACCACCTCTCTCTCTCTCTCTCTCTCTCTCTCTCTCTCTCTCTCTCTCTCCTGGCTTCAAATCTCGTGCACTCACGTGTCTATTTACCTACCTGTAACATTTATTATATATCTACCACAATTATTTCTTTCGGTATTTGTTCACTTCGCTGCTGATTTATCCATTCAGTGTAATTATTACGTATCTATAATTCACTCATTTCTCATTGAATATCACGCTTTTTACCTACTCACGTTTCACTCACCTCGCTCTCTCTCTCACACACTCACGCCAAACTCAACCACCATTCTTGTTCATTCACTTCCTCACTTCCTATCCGCCAAACTCATTTCTTTCCTTTCCACCTAACACACACACACACACACACACACACACACACACACACACACCTCACAACTTCACCTCCCTTCACTTCTTCCTCTGCACCCACGTCACTCACTCATCATATATTTTTATTCACACACCTTACCTCGTTCTCATCTACCTTCCTCACCCATTTCCAACTCATTATTCCCTCATCACAACTCTCCTTTAGTGTCAACATTGTACATACTGTCTCGCCTAACTCTGACATTCATCTCACTGCCTCATTTCTTCTCTATCAAATACCGTATTCATTTTACATTCTCCCCTACAGAACTACATACATTCTTAATCTGATACCTACAGCTCCTTAGACACTTTGCTATTCACTTCTTACTCTCCAATTCGCCTAAGGTCATTATGTACTTTATCCACCTCGTAACTCTTCACTCTGCTCCATCTTACTAACCACCTCATTCACCCACCACCATGATTTCACTCATTAAACTTAGCAAATTTACTCATCAGTCTCTCATTCATACCTTACTCACAAATGCACTTACTCACAAATACCCCTTACCCACAATACACCTAATTCGCAAATGCACCTAACCCACAAATATACATTACTCACGAATACACCTTATTCACGAATACATCTTACTTAACAAATAATGTACACCATACTCACAAATGCACCTTACTCACGAATACACCTAACTCACAAATACACCATACTCATAAATGCACGTTCCTCACGAATGCACCTAACTCACGAACACACCTTACGCAGGAATACACCTTACTCAGGAATACACTTTATTCATAAATACACAATAGGCTACTCACAATCACACTCAACAGACTACCTCACTCATCACCTGATTCACCATCCACACACACTCACCACTCAGTTTTCCAATCCAACTTACTAACCATTCTCAATCTACCAAGCCACCCCACACATCATCACCATTCTCTATAACTCACCACCTTACTTGCCAATCCACCGCACTCACCACTCCATGTCATTCATCACGAGTACTCATCAACCTCACTAACTTGTCACCCTATCAGCCAATTCACCTCCCCAAACAATCTTACTCATCAAGCTCATATTATCCATCCCCATACCAATCAAACTATGCCCACAATTTTATCTTCCATCTCACTAATCAACCCAGCCTCCTCATTCACCACCTTAATTCATCTCACCAAGTCACCACATTTATCAGCTCATCTCATCTATCACTCCACTCACCATCTCACTTATCACCTCATCAAGCAAACTCCTTATTAGTCCATCTCACTCACTCCTTCACTCAATAACTTCAACAAATACACCTAGGAAACCCCATTATGAAGACAAGCCTCTATGGGTATTACACAACATTTCGCCCTATCCATCTTCAACCAATTAACTAATAAATATCGATAAAGCGAAACGTTAAAAAATACCAATAAAGCTTTGTCCTCACTAGATGCCTTCCTACAGCTGCCGGTATTCCAGCTTATCCAACACAAATGCACCTTCCTCTCCATCTCATCACCTAACCACTTCCTTCTTCATCTCATTCACTCATCTTTCCACTAGTCAAGCCTCCTTATTTATCAGTCTGTCTCATCCACCGCCTCCTTCACCAGCTCATCTAATTTCCCACCTCACCAACCCATCTCTCCACCTCATCCAGTCACCTACCTCGACTATGACTTGCAGAACGTGGCGGAGGAGGAGGAGGAGGAGGAGGAGGAAGAAAAGGAAATACGAAGGAATGCATTAAGGCGTGATTTTAATAACGTTCATGAAGGTATTGTGTGCTGGTTATTACACTTGAGTTTATCACGTCATCACCACAACTGCACCTTAATGAGTCCACCGCTAAGAGCAACACAAAATCTGACAAATACTGGCAGAAAGACTTCATATCAGAGGCATTTCAAAACACAGTCACACTTCAGAACATTACCGTTAGAGAAAACACAGCTAAACTTCACAAAACACAGCTAGACTGCAGAATAAAGCTAGAATTCAGAAAACACAGCCAGACTTCAGGAAACACACCTAGACTCAAGAAAACATACGGTAGCCAGACTTCAGAGGACAGCATGGCCACAACACAGCAAGGCCAAACCCACACAAAAGCCTGAAAAACAAACACCTATATACAGACGAAATCCAACAACCTACATCAATCTTGACACACACACACACACACACACACACACACACACACACACACACACACACAAAACCCTCTAAATAAAATCAACCCCTTCAGTCCGGTGACGTATTTTCTATTCTTGCTTGTCAGACGGTTTTAATCTGCTTTGGGTTAGATACATATATCCTTGACCCCCTTGACCAAGATCCATCCCAAGTTATATACAATCGTCAGGTAGTAGAGAGGGTGAAACACAAAAATACGTCATCATAGTGAAGAGGTGCCAAAATACTACAGAAATCTTAGAGGAGTAAATGAATGCCAAGAATTAAAACAAGATCCCAGAGTACCAACCTAACTTGACAAAACCACAACTCCAGACACAAGAAACACAAAATAAAATTCAAAGAAACACAAAAAGAAACTCCCCATACACCATACAGCACCAGAAACTCAACCTGATCTCCAGAAACACGAAGTCAAAACCACAGAAACAGAAAAATAAACTCCCCAGACACTACATAACCCCATAAATAACACCCTAATTTCCATAAACATTAAGTCAAGCCCAAAGAAACAGAAAAGAAACCCCCAGACACAAAATAATCCCAGAAGTTCACTCCAGACTCCAAAATTAAAACGAAAGCCACAAATACCACAACCTCCTCAAACACAATTCCTCTGCTTGTCTCCCACCGCCTCAGCGCAGCATTATTTACTGATAACCCTTCCTTCCCACTGTAGACTTCGGAACACATTAAGATTTAGTCCTTTCAATCCTATGACGTGTTTTTTATTATATTCTTATTTCCAGACAGGTTTCTTCAGTTCTGGAGAGACGCTTCGGACTGGAGTGGTTTGCCTTGAATAAGTCCGTCACAACTACAGATCTGTCCTAAGTTGTAACAGCATCACCTGAAGATGGCAAGAAGAATTAAAAAAAAAAAAAATGCTTCACCGGATTGACGAGTTAAAACAAGACCGCTCCTGAATACCACACAACTCCAGACTCAAGGCAACACCAGAAAAACCTAATTCTAAACCTCCCAACCCAAATTCACGTTCACAGAAGCAAGAGAAGCCCTGGGACAAAGCCAAAGCCCCCTTATCACAACATAACCTCACAGTACCAAACAACTCAAGAAATAACCCAAGGACTTAGCAAATACTCAACCTCCAACCACAAACACGAAGTCATATACACCAAACGTAACAGATGCCTCCAGATACCAAAAAGCTGGACGTAAAGAAACACAGCACAACCTCCAAATATCATACAATTCCCCGTAACAAAACCTTAGAATGCAACAGCCCTAACCTAAACCCCAGAAACATCAACACAAACACCCAGCAACACAACAGAAGCCTCAAGACAGAAAGCCAAACCACATAACACACAGCATAACCCCGAAAACAACACAACTCCGGAATAACTCACTAACCTCCCTCAACCATACAACTCGAAACACAGCAGAAACCCACCAACCCAAGAGAACCCCAACAACACAAATCCCCTATCTCCCCAAACACCTGCAAAATTTCCCCATGCACAATTCCTCCGCTTCTCCCCCACCACCATCTCAACACTGCTCATTGACAGCTCTTCTTTTCCCAAACATTCCAGCGTGTAAAAATAGCCTGAGAAATGAGAGTAAGAAAACACTGGCAAACAGGGAGGATGACAGAGAAGTGACTGGGGTGGACAGGAAACTGGCGCAACGTGACTGTCCCTCTCTCACAAGTCACCTCTCCCCCCTACTCTTCCCCCCCCTCACCTCCCCTCTCCCTCTAGTCTCATCCTTTTCCTCCCTTCTTCTTCCTCCCTTTCCTTCCACAGTCGTCTTCCCCCTCCCTCCTCCCTTCTCGCACCTCCCTCTCCCTCCACAAACTTCTCGCCCTTCCCCCTTCTTCTCCCTCTCTTTCTTTTCACAGTCATCTTCCCCGTCCTCCCTTCTCCTCTCTCTCTTTCCTTCCACAGTCATCTTCCTCCCTCCCAATCCCCTCGTCCCTCTGCCCTTCACTCCATATTTTCAGCAGACATCTTCCCCCTCTCCCTTTACCCTACCGGCTTCTTCCCCTTCCCCCTCTTCCATTTTCCCCTCTTTCCTTTCCCCAGTTTCCACCTATCCAACACATACACCTCTCCCTTCCTCCTTCTCCTACACATATTTCTCCTCGTCTCACTCTTCTATATATATATCATACCTTCTCCCTCTTTTATTGCTCTCTCCTTTACTTCCACACAACACCCATCACCTCTCTCTCTCTCTCTCTCTCTCTCTCTCTCTCTCTCTCTCTCTCTCGCAGTCATTCTCTATCTCATCGCTCTTTCTGAAACATATAGTTTTCCCCCCATCTCCTTAGTGCGCGTCCACACGTGTGCAGGAACAAGTGCTGGCTACATGTAAACAACACAACAACGAACAAGATGCAATCATGCTCGCAACAGCAGCGTCCAGATCATGTTGGCAACATTATGATGAAGTCTCAGCTGCCTCGTATGGACACACTTATCCCATCACCTCTGCTGCCAGCAGGTTTGAAGTTGTACTGTAACATGTTTGCACACATCTGTCCAAATATTGCAGCATAAATGCATCCAAACATGTTGTCAGCTGTGTTGTCAACACATGTTTCAGTACACGTGTGGACGCGCCCTTGCGCACATCTCACCCTCCTTTCACACACATTCATCCACTCTCCTCAACCATCCTTCCCCTCTCTCTTCCCCCCTACCTGTTCCACTGCCCCCTCTCCCGTTTCCTACCCATCCACAATCATCTCGTATTCATTAACACCTTCAATTAACGTCTTTACACTCAATCGCACCTGTATGTTACTCCCTCATTCCCCTTGCTCTCAAATCATACATCTCTCACTCGTTATCTCCTTCCGTTTCCCCATCCACAGTCGTCTCGCTCTCACTAGCACCTTTAAGTCACTTTCTCACACTTGCACCTTTACGTCACATCTTCACCCCCTTCCACCATCCCACAGGCCATCTCATACTCACTCGAACCTTCTTTCTCCCTTTCCCCAACCCCAGCAACCTCAACCAAACTCACACTTTCTACTCCCCTCCCCATACTCAATCAAACCTTCATGATGCACCATCACTGTCGGTGGCTTCACAGCAATTTACACCTTTTACTGGCTTAAACACACCCTCCCTCCTTCCCTCCCTCCCTCTCCTCTAACCACCACCTCAATGCCGCACACGTACTCGCACCTTCCGCCCAAAGCCTCACACTAGTTTGCTCCCTCTTGTTGCTGTTACTTAATCCCCCATTCGCATATTTTCACTTCCACACACATTTTACATCCACCTCTCCCTTCCACTCATTCGCACCTTCCAATCACACTCATTTCCTCACACCCATTCGCACCTTTGTGTAACTTTCCCATTTCCTTCAATCACTACCCAACCGCCTTGCACACTGTCGTACACTTCATTCCCTTCCACACCAATCCCTTCCACTGCTCTATCCCACATAGCTCACACTCATTTGCACTCTCCCGTCATTCTCTCACAAAGGATGGTTCTTCTCTCATTCCGACATCAGCTCCCTCGCTCTCACTCACGTTTTCCAGCAGCTTCTTACTCTTCCTCTCTCCTGTTACACTCTCACTTCCTCCTTCCCAACACAGTCGTCTCACCCACACATATCATTCACCTCCAAACTTCTTTCATCTTTTGCTCTACTATCCTTTACTTATCATCAAAGAATAATATCATACTCATACCCTATCCAATTAATAATAAAAATCGTAAAAACTAATGTATCACTTCCTCTTTGCTTTCCTTTGTACAACTAATTGCTTCCCACTCCCTCCCACCCATCACTCATTTCACACTCCCTCCCCTACCATTCTGCTCCCCGTTCGCCCACCCACCAACCTTGCATTAACTCACATCTTCCAGCCGCTTCTTCACCTCGCTCGCACGATTTTGTTACTTCCTGACTCACTTCCTCCACAGTCAACCAGGCAGACGCGGACGAATACAAGTACTGGAGCTCTCAGACAGACAAAAAGCAGACAGGAAGACAGGTTAACAGGTAGGCAGGTTGAGGATGGAAGGTAGGTTGACAAGATGCAGGCAGAATGGAAGCAGACGGAGGAGGAGGAGGAGGACGAGACTATTAAAGCATACTTAGCTTAATTCAGGTTTACCCCTGCCATTTGATGACGTATTCTTAATTGCATTCTCATCACCTCTAAACGACTTCACTCAGCCTAGGAGAGAGACTTTGCGAACAGGAGAGATAAGATGCAAGCTTCATTAGCCTCTTCACTACAAATCGTCTGAAGAAAATAGGAATGAAAATGCAAAGTAAGACATCGTAGGGAAAAGGTTAAGTAAACAGAGGGCAAGTACCAATCAAGCTGACAGTGGAAAAAAATGAAAGATGCAGAAATGAAATATAAAAGCAGACAAACGGGAGAGGCAGAAAGACAAGCTAAAGAAGACATATTATTTGATTGGGGTAAAATCCAATATGAGCGAGAGAGAGAGAGAGAGAGAGAGAGAGAGAGAGAGAGAGAGAGAGAGAGAGAGAGAATCGACGGACACACACACACACACACACACACACACACACACACATTCTCCCCCAACACAAGCACAGCATCCCCCCACACACACATCCCACTATCCCACCTCCTCTCCCACATGCATACACTTACACATGCCTAGCCAGCAAAAACCCGGGAGAGACACAGCAAGCCACAAGCACACCTCCCCCCCGTGCGATACAGCCAGATCATATCATTGCCCACAGACACCTGATCTCCTGTCTCACCTGCAAGCCCTTTCTCTCCGTCTGTGTGTGTGTGTGTGTGTGTGTGTGTGTGTGTGTGTGTGTGTGTGTGTGTGTGTGTGTGTGTGTGTGTGTGTGTGTGTGTGTGTGTATCTCCATGTATGCGTGTGAGGTTTGTTTGTGTGTATATTCTTGTCTACCTGTCTGTATGCTGTCTGTGTATATGTTCTCTGTTCGTCTTTCTGTTTGTGTCTGCATTTGTTTGTTGATTTATCTGTTTACTGTGTTTTTTAATGCAAATAAGAACCAAATACTGGGAACCTGCAAAAGTCGTCCCATCCTGTGTGTGTGTGTGTGTGTGTGTGTGTGTGTGTGTGTGTGTGTGTGTGTGTGTGTGTGTGTGTGTGTGTGTGTGTGTGTGTGTGTGTGTGTGTGTGTGTGTGTGTGTGTGTGTGTTGCTGGTGTGCTTGCTCGCGCGCGCCTGAGCGAGTGTGCTTGTTTTAGAGTGAGTGTGTGCGTGCGTGCTTTCCAGTCTTCCTGTTTGCGTGCTGTGGTTGACATTAGCGTGCGTGCGAGCCAGGAAGTGTATATTTGTGCTTGTATAAGTGAATAATCCTGTTTATTATTCATCTTCCGTCATGCCTGTGTCAGCACATTCCCTAAACTCTCTCGCAGCTATGGACGAACCTACGTTTTTTTATTCACTGTTGCATCAAACAACGCCATTACAACTATCAGAAATCGTAGTAGTGTTAAAATCAATTCACTCCTTAGCAGAATTATAAACCATAGAAGCTGCAAGAGAAACACACAAAACATAGCAGTGAGGAGGTTAAGTATTGTAAACTTTTTCTTAACTCATTCGCTACCAGGCCTCTCCCAAGCTGAGTTTAATCTTATAGTGGGAATAAGAAAAAAAAAAAAAAGTCTTCTTCTCAAATATATTAAAACTGAGGGATATTTCATATGACCCTTGCTCTTCTGTGGACTTACCCATGTATCTTGAGATTTCTGGAAGAGGATCAGATATTGAAGGTGCGACAGGGATTATGGTAAGACGTGGACAGGACGCTATTCTGAACTAGGCATTATAAAACAGAATGGAATTACTACTACCAATCGTTTCGTGGTATGAGAAAAAAATCAATAATCTTAACCTTTTCATGAACATTCCTTTCTTCCAACTCCTCTCTCATCATAACTCCTCCTCCTTCTCCTCCTCCTCCTCCTCCTCCTCCTCCTCATCATCATCATCATCATCATCATCATCATCATCTATTCACTATATCACCATCAGTCTCTCACACTCTCTCTCTCTCTCTCTCTCTCTCTCTCTCTCTCTCTCTCTCTCTCTCTCTCTCTCTCTCTCTCTCAACCTGTTTCATCCCTCCTCCAGCATAATAACAAGTCTCTTCTCCCGTCTGCTTACGTAAAAAAATAAAAAAATATAACGTATACATAATTTATTTAACGAGAGAGAGAGAGAGAGAGAGAGAGAGAGAGAGAGCAATACCGTACCTCCGTGATCTCTAATACGTTAATACCGGCCTCTCAACATCTTGCTCACTGCCCAGTAATTTACCTACCGAACCGGGGACTGAGGAAGATGAGCCTGATTACCGCTTCCCCGCCTTCCCCTCTCCCTCCTTCCCTTACCCCTCCTATCTACCCCCTCCCGCCCTTCCCCCCATCTCCCCTCTCGTCGCCCACCCTTACCACGGCTACCCCCTCCTCTCTTTTTCTCTTCTCCCACACCCTCCCCTTTGACTCGATCTTTCCTACTCTCTTCTCCACTTTTTACTTCCTTCGGTCTATTCTCCAGCAACCCTTTCTCTTCGCACTTTCTCCTTGATACATTTTCGTCCTCCTCCCATCCCCCCAGCCCTCGACTATATCTCTCCCTTCCCTCTCCCTCCCCTCTCCCTGCTGCCAATACCTCACCCCCTCTTATGCCCCTCTGCCTGTTCTTTCTTACTCTTCCCTCTCCCCTTTACAGACACCTTCTCCTCTCCCATCTTCTCACCCAAACTTTTCCCCCTCCTCCTATACTCCCCTCGTCGTCTCTTTCCTACCACTCCCCACTCCTCCCATCTACACTCCTCCCTCTATTTATTCACCCCTCCTCCCTCCTCTTTTCTCTCCCATTCCCCTTCTCCTCTCGTCTCACTCCCTCCTGCTGACTCTTCCTCACCCTTCCTTTCACCTCCCTCTGGCCAAGACCTCTCTTCCCCATCTTCCCTCCGCCCCTACCAGTTCTCCCCTTCCCCTTCCCCTCGTCCCTTCTTTGACAACACCCCTCTCTTTCCCTTTCCCCTCCCTCTTAGCAGCACCCTTTCTCTCCTGTTACTTCATTCTCACTCTCTCTGCCACATACTTACACCCCTACCTATCCCTCCCTTTTACCAACAACCCCCTCCTCCTCTTACGTTTTCCTGCCGACTCCTCCATACCCTTTCCTCTTCCTACACCTTTCCCTCTCCCTCAATTCTCTCTTTCTCCACTTCCTTCACTCGTCTTTTCTCACCTTCCCCTTTCCCTCTCCCTCCTCTTTCCCCATTATTCCCTTACCTCTCCTTCCCTATACTCTTACCTCTCACCTCCCTTTCCCCTTTCTCCTATCCTTACCAGGTCCCTCTCCGTCCTTTCCCCTTACACCCCTACCTACTCAACCCTCTATCCTTACCTCCCTCATTCTTTTCCCTTTTCGTCCACTCCCTGTCATCCCTCTCCCTCCCTGTCCCACTCTCCTAACCTCTATGCATACTCCCACCTCCCTTACCGTTTCCCCCTTCAATCCCTCTCCCCTTCCCCTCCCTCTGACCCCCCCACCCCCAGCAGGCAGTCCTCGGTGCTCACTCGACCCCCTAAAAAGGAAGATCAGCACAAAAAAAGGTGTGGGTCAAAGGCGCCGCCCTCACGACACTAGTGGGCGGGAACAGGCGGGTGTAGCTGGACCGCGGGTGTACCTGGCCCGCGGGTGGTCAGCGAGGGGCGGAAGAATGGCCACTCGTTAATTAACACATCCCGCCACAATATCCCTGTTAAGAATGACTCACTCTTAAAGAAATCCCTGTTAAGAATGACTGTCACTCTTAAACTGTTGCTTTGAAATTCCTGTTAATAATGACACTCTTAAAGAAATACCTGTTAAGAATGACTGTCACTCTTTAACTGTTACTTTGAAATTCCTGTTAATAATGACACTCTTAAAGAAATACCTGTTAAGAATGACTGTCACTCTTAAACTATTACTTTGAAATTCCTGTTAATAATGACACTCTTAAAGAAATACCTGTTAAGAATGACTCACTCTTAAAGAAATCCCAGTTAAGAATAACTGTCAAACTTAAAGAAATACCAGTTAATAAAGACTGTCACTCAAAGAAATCCCTGTTTAGAATGACTGTCAATCTTAAAGAAATCCCTGTTAAGAATGACTGTTACTCTTACAGGAAATTCGACCTACCATTACCTCTAAAAGAAAAAGGAGTATCCAAAGTTAATCAAAGCGTTTCGGCGTATAATGAAAAAATATCAAGGATCATTTAAGCTCATGCCCTTATCAGATGATCCCTCCTAAAATAATAATAATAATAATAATAATAATAATAATAATAATAATAACAATAATGTTAATAATAACAAAAATGATAATAATAATAATAATAATAATAATAATAATAATAATCACCACCATCATCATCATCATCATCATCATCATCATAATTATAATCCATCCATCCATCATCCAGTCCTACATTGCCCCATGAGGTGCGTAGAAGCCCGGGGCTAGGCAGTTGGTCCCGACATTTAAGATGAGAGTGAAATAATAATAATAATAATAATAATAATAATAATAATAATAATAATAATAATAATATAGTAATAATAAATTAACCTAAAACATTCACCTTGTACATGAAATAGCAGCTAGGTCTACATGAATTAAAAAAAATTACGAGACAAAGATATAGTATCAAAAACTAACTACTGTGTGGCGTCTCAGTGGTTCCTGGGTGGACGTTGCATGTGGTCTGTCGGCGCCAAAAGGTAACCAAAAATATGTGGAAATAAATGATCATTACAAAAACAAGTAATCAAAAACAAATAAAAAATGGTCACTAAAAACAAGTAAACACAAATATATGGAAATAATGTAACCAAAAATAAATGAGAACAAATGGTAAGTAAAAAAAGCAATGAACCAAAAAATAAATGAAAAAATGGTCAGTCAAAAAAAAGTAACCAAAAATAAATGAAAATAAATGATCACTAAGCAAAATGTAACAAAATATAAATGAAAATAAATGATCACTCAAAAAACAAAATAATCTTGCACGTGACCCCCTGGGAACCTCTTACAGACTCTCAGGGGACCGTGGAAGCCTGGAAAACCTCAGTACTACCTGTCACTACATAACAACGATCACCAGCGTCTTCACCACATCATCATCATCACAATCATCATCATTATCAGTATCATCACCATCATCATCATCATTACGAATCTTCATCATCTTCACAATCATCATCATCATCAAAAGTAATAGCAATCGTCATTACTCACTACCACTGCCACTCCCACATCACCACCATTCACCACAACACATCATCACTCACTGTCACACTAAATCACCACCGCCACACTGCCAACACTACCACTCTCATTACCAATTAATCAAAATCAACAGTACCACTAAAACATTACCTTCACTAACACAACCACCACTACCACACACCTGCGTCATCATTTCATCACTACCACCAAAAACTACCTTCATACCACAACCACCACTACCACACACCTGCGACATCATTTCATCACTACCACCAAAAACAACCGTCACTACCACAACCACCACTACCACACACTTACCTTCGTCATCATTTCATTACTTCCACCAAAAACTACCTTCACCACCACAACCACCACTACCACACAATTACCAGCAGCATCATTACATCACTAACATTTAATCTCCCGCATCACCTTACTTCAACTACACAATTATCATCACCATTCACTGTGACCATAAAATTCTTTCAGGTCATCACTAGACTCATCACCATCCCAATCTACACACAACAATCTTCCTCATCGCTTATTCCGTAACGCTCGACCCTTAATTTAAAAAAAAAACTACAGCAGCAGCACTATAATAATAATAATAATAATAATAATAATAATAATAATAAATCCAAATCACCATTCACCATCACTCTCACAATCCACATCATCACACTCATCATTAACTTCCCCACACTATTCCCACTAAGTCATTATTCTAAGTTATTATCGCTAAATACCGTCATTAACTTCATCACTACCACTTTTTTACGAGATACGAAACCACTTCCTTCAAGATCACTCGCCATTAACCACTCCGGTATCGAATTTCTTTTATTTTTCGCTCTCATTACCGTCAGATGAGTTTCAGCAAGATGGAGAGACCCCAAGTAATGAAGAACGTCTTATTTATTTATTTACGTATCTACTTATTTATTTGTTTACATTTTCATTGTGTGGGAACATCTCTAGGAGCGGCCAGGTCAGTCAATAACCTCTTAAGGATTTCCTCACACTAGGTACTTCACTCTGGCGAAGCTTCATATAAGGGTTCACTTTACTTCCCTTGGGAGTTTCACACGCAATGTGCTTCACTCTAACGAAGCAACACACGGTGCTTCACTTAAACGAAACTCAAATGGTGCTTCAAGTAGCGAAACCTCTATCGTCCCGTATCTATCTAGGATGTCCTACTACCGTCAGGAGATATTAAAAGCCCATGTAGATCTTCTGTAGCGAAAGAGACTGGAAGCAATATTTGTTAAAACCTCAGCTGTCACTTTTTTTTTTTTCCAACATCAGACGATTTTACTGTTTGTGACGCCTGAGGCACCCAAATATTTAGAAACTATCACTATAAACACTGTGGCCGTGATTAATGAACTTTTTATTCCATCTCATGCAGAACGTTTTATTAATCTCAATACAGTTCACCGCCGCCATAGCGCTAACCTCTTCACCACTACAACATTCTTCTATTCCACTCTTCCTGCCGCCAGCCGTTTTAACTACCTCACCCTGATGACGCATTTTTCACTGTATTTTTGCTACTTTCTGACGATCTGTTCAGTGTAGGAGAAAATTCGAGCTGGGGAGGTTGGATCAGCTTCCAGTAAGTCATCCCATTCAAGAGATTTTTTGCTAATTAGAATACACTCTTTTGGATGTAAAGTCGGCATCACAAGTCCTGTCGTCATCTCCAGCCGACTCTCTCTTTGGATTTCGAAAATGTGTGTGTAACGTGAAGCTATCGACACCTATAACTTTTCTGGCCACAGATCAACGAGAAACAAGCAAGACAGGCGACAGGATTTTTTTTTTCATACCGACTGTACCAGGAAATAATAAAAAAATAAAAAATCTCACCATACAGAAGGGATTAGTTCAGCTCAGACGGGGCCTCTCGTTGCCAAGAAATCAAAGCAATATTAACCAGTAACGTAAGATCCAGGTTCTCGTCTTATCTGCTAATCTACGCAATCCGCACATCACTTTCTCACCATCAGCATACAAAAACTGCTTATCACTACCATGACCTATCATTACAAACACAAACGCACATTCGAGATAAGCGCTATCGTCGTTACCATCGCCTAAACTCGTACCATGATCACTCGATGCAGAATCTACATCTTTAGCTCCCTCGGGGAAAAAGAAAATACACCAAACCTCAGCCACTTTCCTTTAACTCCCTGTAATGTGATGACGTTTCTTACATGTTAAATACTTGCTTCTAACAAATTACTTTATTTAGCACGGGAAAAAATCCTCGCACAAGAAGTTAAGCACTACAGCGTTAATTCCCTTCAGCTAGGAAACTTTATTTACTGAACATTATATATATATATATATATATATATATATATATATATATATATATATATATATATATATATATATATATATATATATATATATATATATATATATATTGGCTTACACAATGACAGTATTATCCAGCTTACGTGAGACATTTCCGGACTGTAGAGAATAATCACGTCAGTGCACCGACTCATTATTCTAATTTTTACCATTGTCAGACGATGTAATACAACTCAAATGTGGCTTCTCCTTGTGTGAGAGATAATACAACGTCTATTATTTATTCAAAGCGACACGACCCATCCCCCCCCCCCACACACACACGAGAGAGAGAGAGAGAGAGAGAGAGAGCGCCACTTCACCTGCTGTGTTATTCTTACTGTTATTGTTGTTGTGTCATCTCACGTCCACATAAAATTGCACCTACTGAACCATGGCATTACCTGGCAATTATTATCACTGCCACAATTGATTTACCTTCAGCAGTCACCAACCTTTCGCTTCCTCTCCCTGGGCTTTCTAACTTTCCTGTAACATCAAACCCTCTATTATTTCACGGTTTCTTCTCGTTTTCTTATAAGGGTCATTATGGTCAGAGGGGTCTGGGGTGTAAGAAAGGAGAGAGAGAGAGAGAGAGAGAGAGAGAGAGAGAGAGAGAGAGAGAGAGAGAGAGAGAGAGAGAGAGAGAGAGAGGAGGGGTAAGTTCTGCTCTGCTATTCTTTCCTTTCCTACGATTTTAATGCGTGGTGATGGAAGAATAATTTTTCCCCTTATGACGTAGTGCCTTTATCTCCTTCGATGGTTAAATAACGTTGTCAGTCTTCCGTACAATCTTCTTTATTAACTGTGTCGAGAGGCTAGCCACTCTTTCAGCAAATGCATGGACAAAGAAGCCTACCCCAGGAACTATGGAACAATTTCTTCTATTCACCCTCTTGCATCAGGTGACGGATTTTTCATTTTACTGTTGTTTTCTCCTTTTACTCAGCCTAAGACAGACGCCTCACATTGGAGAGGTTTGACATAGCCTTCCTTTACCCTGTCACTCTTCAGAGGTCTACCTAAAGCTGATTAAAACTGTCCAGAGTTAGCAAGAATAAACCGATAAAACACGTGATTAGACTGACGAGGTTAAGACAGTACCCCTTTACTGGAGATATACAGTGTGTGCGGTCTAGGTGTTTGATATCCAGGTAGCATAAAAAAAAGAGGGATGATTGTCCAGTCAAAGAAATAACTATCTGCCCATTTCTGCTTGAAGAAAATTTACAACTGGCGAAATACGATGAAAACTCTATCCCTACTAGTGCGTGTCTCAGATGGTTCGATTTTTTCCGCTATATGTTCGTCGTTAAACTTTGGTTAGATAATTGTTTCTCTATCTGTACTTCGTGTGGATACTCTCCTCATGCGTCGCCCTAATTAGAGCATATTTGTTTTCATGTGACAAAAATCCCCAACCTCTTTCAGCTCAGATGGTGGACAAGTGTGGTTAGATTGGAAGGTGGATTTGACTAGTACATAAGGAAGCTCAATATTACCTCACAAAGCTCATCGGATTTCATGCGACCACTACATAACAAGTCAGAGTTGCCCATTTCCGTCAGATGAAAACAAACTCACTACAGCGAGGTCTCTCCCTAAGCTGTTTAACCCTTCAGTTCGATGACGTATTTTCTCATTTCATTCTTGCTACCCTTGGACAATTTTATTCAAGAATGACATCCAGCAGCCAAAGGGTTAATAAAGGCCACATCTCACCCATGCAGTTCGAAAAAGTCTCTCTAAAGCTGATTTTAAAAAGTCAGGAAATAATATAAAGACAGTAAAGACCCTGGCACTGAAGAGGTCAATATAGGCCATCTCTCACCGCTGCATTTCGAAAAGTCTCTCTAAAGTTAATATAAATCGTCAGATTAAAAAAAAAAAATGAATGCAGGCTAGAATACGTCACCAAACTGAAGGGGATAACCTCACAATAACTGATGCCGCAAGAGGTGCACGCTTCAGGTGGCATTACATGGCAGACGCTCAACAGCAGAACTAAATGTCTGATGTGTGCAAAAAAAAACAAATATCCTGATGCAGCAAACTACCAAAAAAAAAAAAAAAATCCATTAGAACGGTAAGCAAGCCACCAGAACAAACGAAGTATTTCAACAACAATTATAAAAACACCTGCACAACGAACAAATCACCTATCATCAAACAAATCCACCTGAACAAAAAACAAATCACCTGAACAATAAACAAACCACCTAATCAGAAGGCAAACCACTGGAAACAGGCCGCAAACAACCACGACAGCAAACAAAATACTTACAACAGCCAACACTACCAACAAACCACGTGAACAAAGAGCAAACCACCAACAAAAAGAGACAAAACTATCTGAACCAGCAAGCCCATCA
>NC_137064.1:30068073-30085573 GCF_032717465.1 Coenobita brevimanus | reverse complement strand
TCTTGAATGTACAGTAGTAATTAATAAAAAGAAAATCTGAACTATCATCAAAAGAGAGCCTCTTATATATCACAACGCTTCGGCTACTTTTCAGATTGCTAGTGCTGTAAGTGACGTGCTGCTATTTTATTTATTTTACTACTACTACTACTACCACTACTACTAGTAATATTATTATTATTACTATTATTATTATTATTATTATTATTATTATTACCGGTATTATTACTGTTGGTGGTGGTGTTGTTGTTGTTGTTGTTCTTCTTCTTCTTATTATTATTATTGTTATTTTCATTATTATTATTATAATTATTATTATTATCATTATTTATTATTATTATTATTATTATTATTATTATTATTATTATTATTATTAGTACTTAGTGGACGACACTCACGGTCAAAACTCCCTTTACTCCTGAGGTTCTGAAATAACATGGTAAATTTTCAACCCGCTTAAATTCTACTCAGTTAATTTAGCAAGAACGTGATTGATTAAGCTCTCAAGGTATCTCGAAACTGTAAAGGAACTATTGAACGTACCTTTACAAGGCCCATAATGATATATTTAAAGTACATAATCAGCGTAACAAATATTATTCCGGTATTTTCTGACTATAAAGAAGAATTGGAGACAGCTACAATGACAGGCAAATAGATAGGATTAGAGCGAGACAAATAGACAGCCAGACATACATATATATCGAGAGATGGGTGGATTTGGATCGATACAGAGATAGACAGATAGGCAGGCAGACACAGACAGATAAAATAAACCGACAGGAAAATAGATAGACAGATTAAAAGGCGTATAAACAGATCAATAGAGAGATAGACAGGTAGACTTAGATAGATACAGACAGACATATGGACAGACATTCACTGATCGGTCCTGGGTGGCAGGTACGTGGCCAGATTTGACAGAAAACTAAGAACGACACAAAAATACACATAAACACGCACGCAAATAAACATGCACGCACGCACACAAATTCAAACCACAACACCACGCTCATTCACACGCACACCAGACAAATCGACCAAACAGACAGAGAGACAGACAGACAGACAGAGACAGACACATGTAAACCACAACGACATAGTGATTGACACATCCCAGACTACCTCCCCCCCTTCACCTCCCTCCCCCTTCCCACATACCGCAAAAAATATACACAAAAGAACTGAAAAAATAAATCGAAAGTTCAATGGCGACACGAAAACACACTGACCGTAAACTTATAACAGAACATGACAGAAAACTAACTCCAATAAGCAGAACAAAGCCGGGGAAAAATATCAACATAAAAAAATCAGAGGGATAACGAAAACAGGTCTATGTAGGCTGGAAAAAAATAATAATAAAAATTGGCAGAATGATGATAATGAATATTTATATCAATATCTATCTATCTACCTGTCTATCTATCTGTCTATCTATCTATCATCTACCAATCCATCTGTCTGTCTAATAAATAATCAACGTAATCTTACAAAAATTAATAACACAAATACACAGATGTACAAAGTACCAGGATGACAGAATCAAAAAGGTAATAATGAAAAAAGGGTAACACTAATAAACAGTAACAATAATAATAATAATAAAAATAATAATACTAATAATAATAATAATAATAATACTAATAATAATAATAATAATAATAATTTATCTACCTATCTATCTATTACCAGACCCCTTAATCCTGTAAGGGGTGGCCACAAACAAACCCCCTATATGTCGCCGTGTGCCCCGCCATTATAAATGATAATAATAATAATATTAATAATAATGATAAAAAATCAATAATAATAATAATAATAATTATAATAATAATAAAAAAATAATGATATCAATCATCATCATCATCATCATCATCATATTCAACAACGCAAATTTTGGAGAAGGCAGTGAGGCTTAAATCAACATGACCTCACTCACCTGTGCACAATGACAATCTTGCACACCTCATGTATATCGGCAAAAAAAAAAAAAACATAAATAGATAAAAACAGGTCAGATAAAGAACCAGGAAAGTCTCATTGATAATTAAAAAGAAGTAAAGATAAAGAAAAGGCAAAAATACAAGCAATAATGGAAATCAAGCAAATATGAAGAAATGCAGCTATGAACACAAGAAGCTTAAATGAACGATAAAACAAGCGTAAAAATCAAGGAGGATGAGACGGGGAAGTTCGTATAAACAATAGGTCTTTACTGACGCCCCCTCCCGTTCGCAATGACAGTCGTAGGTATTGACGCGAAAAAAATGCAACGAAATAAAAGACGAAAAGGCTGAGAGAGCTTGGAAACACACACACACACACACACACACACACACACACACACACACACACACACACACACACACACACACACACACACAGACTACGAGCACAAAATAATGAACTATAGAATTAAAATACATCATTCAGAGTTTAATTCCCAGGTAAGAGAGGAAGTTAGGTCAGCTCCCGGAGAGAGAGAGAGAGAGAGAGAGAGAGAGAGAGAGAGAGAGAGAGAGAGAGAGAGAGAGAGAGAGAGAGAGAGAAACCACCACGGATCTACCAAGCCTTCGAATTCCTGGCTTCACCTAACAAGCACAACCATTATACATCAATATATTTTTTTCTTTATAAGTGCCCCATACACTGGTGCCACAGTCGTTCAGCATAGTACCAAATTAAAAAGGGGGGCGCCAACCCCTATTAATTACATATCCATATAGAATTCATCTTTCATTTCAGTGCTTTGCCGACTCAACAGACTCCCAAAATATACGCAAAATCACCAAAAATATAAACCAAACGGAAAACGTACAAAGAAGACGGATAAATAAAACGACGTGATAGAAAGATAAACCAAACGAAGAACACACAAAAAAAGCGAAATAATAAAACTAACGAAAATAATATTAATAATAAAAATAAGTGAATAAAATAATAAGAGAATCGTAAAATCAGTAAGGATGAGGGGGTGAAGTGCGAATAAATAAAAGATCCTCGGTAGCGCCCCCTCCCGTACGCCGTGACAGTCGTGCACACCTTATAGTTATTTGCACGGAGGCTCCACAGCGTGACGCGCTCGGAGACTCCGCCCCGTTATGCTCTTGGCAGGAGGAGGAGAGAAAGAGAAAGGGATAGGGCCGGAGGGGAAGGGAAGGGAATGGGAAAGAGAGAGGAAAGGGAAATAACGTGTAGAAGAAAAAAGATGAGACAGGCAGACTGGGAAGGAAACTAATGGGAGGGGCACAAGAGGAGATGATGGGAAAGAGTATTAGAGAAACACAGGGAACGGAAAAGCAACAGCACAGGATAGGCTAAAACAGTACGTAACGTCTATGGAGCACTTTACGTGTGTACCATGTTGGAGTGTGGTACGCGAGGGGGGGGCATATCCTTTTATTTATCTACTGAATTCTATTTTCTCTCTCTCAGTATTCCCCTAAGGTATGGATAGACATAACTTTGCAGAAACTAAGCTTTCCCATCTCACTTCGTTACCAAGGTGGTAATATTTGGCTACTGAAACAGGATCCTGTATAATAATTATATCAACTTTGGTATAATCACTTTCAAAACAATCCCCTGACACTGATATACCGGTAAATTTACATTAAATCTTTATACTTACAAATGTAGTATGACCTGAGAACAACGCGACATACCTGCAAAAAATAAAATATAATTAGTAGTTGGAAAAAGGTAACTACTATTTACACTAACACTTATGCCTGTGATAAAAGTTTAACAACAGTCGATATGCAGTTGTCTATTCAGATAAAAACTATAATATATATATATATATATATATATATATATATATATATATATATATATATATATATATATATATATATATATATATATTATTAATAATAGTAAACAAAACATTCAAACCGTCAATACAGTACATAAAGAGTAGGAGTGCCCTTGACCTGTGGCCTTAATATATAACAAACTTATCCTGTAGTGTTCTTATCTCACTGTATGGTTGACTTCTTACTAATTCAGATCAGGTATATCAGTAAGATAATTTTCATAAAAATCTATCTGGGACAAATCTACAAACAAGTGACAGATGACGACATCCTAAACCAAATTCTATAATGATATTCACATCATGTTTCGGTAAAATCTATCCAGTCGCTCAGAGTATGTCTGATGATAGACAGCTAACGTTAAATCTAATTACTGAATGAAACCCACTTCTAAGTAAAAGCAGTATGTTTGTTATTAATATTCATCCATAGCTAACAGAGAGACATTCTGTATCTTCATTCCTGACTGACACTAAGACTGGCCAGCTCCATCCATTCTGCATGACAAATAACATTAAAATTCTTCCACCTGTTTGGGAGGAGTCTGATATATAATAGACAACAAGCACGCTGAATTTCCCTGAAAGGTATGTTATCTTCCTTCGCAAGGTTGATAAAACAGAAATAACTGTACTATCTTTAGGTGAAGAGTAGCATCTCCAAGGGCATTAAAGCTCATGAGAGGAGAGAGCACCGTGTTGATAAGAGAGATAACGTTATAGCGACTGATGTCTCCGTGGGTCAAGAGGGTGATGGTTTAAGAATAGAGACAAGCCTATCTTTCGCTGTGACTTAAGAGAGATGATGGAATACTGTTAGGTTATCCACTACATCGACCTGAAGGGTTACGAATAGTATTACATGCGACTTATGGGGTTGCGAATAGTATTACATGCGACTTATAGGGTTGCGAATAGTATTAAATGCGACTTACGGGGTTGCGAATAGTATTAAATGCGACTTGTAGGGCTACGAATAGTATTAGATGCGCCTTGTGGGGTTACGAATAGTATTAAATGCGACTTGTTGGCTTGCGAATAGTATTAAATGAAACTTGTGGGGTTGCGAATAGTATTAAAAGCGACTTGAAAGGTTATGTTGAGTGTGGCCTACCTCTTAACTGGAACAGCCTGCTATAACTCTTCCCTTTTACATTAAGACCTACAAAAAATTCTTACAAACGCCTTCATTTGAATAAGTGCTACAAACTAGTGCTCAGGGAATTTATGTAGTCTTATTTTAGCTAGCAGCACTTGTTCGACTGAAAGAAATCCAATCAGTAGAAGAGATTACAGACTATCTAGGTTAATTCTTCTGCCGTTACGGACGCACATATTTATTTATTTCATGCTAACACCTGACGATTTATCTCAGCTGAGAATAATCCTCGGAGTGAAAGGGTTACTCTAATAACTGTCTACCTGCATACCTGCCCAATGCTCACCTTCCTTCGCGATTGTTGTTACTATTGTTCTTTTTGCTACTGCTGTGGCCACAGACTCATCTTAATGTCAACCCCGTGAACTGTAGGCTCGTATTCTGCTGTCCACATCCTTCTCTCGGGGGATTGGGAGTAAGCTGGAAGACGTTCATACAACTGGGTAAAACCGCTGCTCAATCATATCGGTGACATCGCGTGAAGGGCCCCTCTCCAGTACAGTATTCGATTACAGCTTCATCACACACACACACACACCCACACCCACACCCACACACACACACACACACACACGCACACGCACACACACACACACACACACACACACACACACAAACTTTTTCCATCTCTTTGATCTCCGTCTTGGCCCGTCTTTTCGTGGGCTTAGGAGGCTTTCTTGGTCCTAAATCTAAGCTAGTTATTTACCATACAACACATCAGTATTACCTTGTATCTTATATATAGTATAAACTTATTTATACCGATAATGATGGCATAAATAACATACAAGTTCATTTTTACACGCAGGCTTTCATGACTCGCCCTCAGCTTAATAAAATCGTCTGGCATTAGTTGGTATACATTACTGTACGAGTTGGCCCGACCATGAGAGGGTTTAGGGTGAAAGTATTAGCACTTTTAGGCTCCAGTACTCTGTCTGTCTGTCTGTCTGTCTGTCTGTCTCTCTCTCTCTCTCTCTCTCTCTCTCTCTCTCTCTCTCTCTCTCTCTCTCTCTCTCTCTCAATTTTATCAGTACTTTCTCATGACGATTTATTAATCTGAAAACAGGCTTTTCGAACTGGAGGGTTTGATAGAGCCTTAGTAAACCCTTTCAGTACGAGGTCTGAACTGAATATATATACTCGTTTAATACCATGAAGAACGAATGATAAAGAACGTCACTCCGATTTAAGTTACATTAACATGCAAAGTGCAAATTAGCTACACTCTTTTCATCTTTGCTTAATTTTTCGTCCTTTTCCAGCTTACTTCACGTAGCTCAGGGGCAAAAAAAAAATAATAATAATAATAAATAAAACAACTCTACATCCTTTCCTGTGGCTGGCATTATATTCTAGGTCAAATTAGAATACAAAGAGTATAGGTACGCGATGCCAAAGACCTTCATAAACGAGAATAGGACTCCTGGCCCGAACTGTCTCAACCCACTCTGACCTCATCTTCACACCCGACTACTGACGACGACTGTTAAATACCTTCGAAGTTTCCCTCACGTCTTGCTCGCCTCACCACTCACGTAAACCCATGAATGAACACCGAGAATAACAAAGGAATAATTATCTTTCACGAGTCCTGAAGGTGTTTGGTGTTACTAATTACAAAATCTATTCCCACCCTATTTCGGATGTCCTTATTTAACCCCTTCAGGCTGAGGATGGTGTTGGAGAGACGCCTTCAGGTGGTGGTGCTGATATAACCGGGCTGCTCCGCTTCTTGGTTATGTAAACGTATTTCAGCTCGCTCCCCTGTCCCACCAAAAGCCTCAGCCTGCAGTCTACCGGGTTCAAGTCCGATCCTGAGGCAATAACAGCAGCAGCAACAAGAACAACAACAACTACAAAATCGACGAAGACGACAACAATATCAATAACAAACAAAAACAACCAAAGGATGAGTACATTTTTTTTCTTCTTCTCGTTACGGGCATGTGATTTTATTGAGCTTAAAAGAAATCCCCTTGACGGAAGCAGTTAATCAGTTGCTTATAATGCTGCTTTAATTGCTTGTTTGTGTGGTGAGAGGCAACGGGACAACGGGGCAAGGTGACTCATAAATAGAGGTTCATGATTACTGACTTCCTTAACATTAGTCTAAATATACTCGTATCTCGCTAAATCATCATCAATTATTTCATCAACTGCATCAAAGAGGAAAGGGTCACTATCACCATCACCACCGATATCTTTATGTTTTTTTTTTTTTTTTTCATCAGTAACATTAAGAGCACCAACCCAGCATAAAAATAATATTGATCGTAAACATATACATGATTACAATAATTAAAACCCAAATGCTTGACAATGGCCAATCAGATTATACCACAAGCAGCTCTAATGAAGCAACCTATTTTGGCTGGCTTCTTGTTCTCCTCAACTTATTCATGCCCAGAATATCTTGTTTATTTATACCGTATCTGTGCAAATCTGAAACAAGGAACTCTAATTAAGTAAGTTATTTTCTGTCTAGATCCTTATTTCTTCAGACTATTACAAAACTAAGAGCTATCCAGTATATCGTTTCTCAACTTCTGATATTCAAGATATTTTCCCCTGTGATTTATACATGTGATATGCTTTCTAAAAACGCTTCAGTATATGCTGAACATTATATATATATATATATATATATATATATATATATATATATATATATATATATATATATATATATATATATATATATATATATATATATATATATCCCACTGGAGCCCAGCGTCCAGAGTACTGGACAGAACTGGGAAATTTCAGATCTTGATAAAATAGGGAACCCCCGGGTAGGGACCTATGAGCTTCGCGACTATGAGCCGATAGGCGGAGGGCGGTACGCTTAGTACCCTCGCAGCGCAATGACTCTCCCAGCAGCTCTCGGATCTAATGGGATATATATACTCCTACACATTTGTACATATTCCGAATTATCCATGGCAAATTCTTTGGCTTATAAAGTTTACTGTTTGATATTCATCCTAAAATTCCATACTCAGTCTGTTGAGAACTGTGTAGGCGTGAACTAGAAAATAAGAGGGGAATGTGACAATATCACTGAAATAATTAATGTGCAGCACCGTTCACACGTACACACGCAGCAGTGTAGTCTACTGTGGTGTCCACTGCTGACTGGATGTGGAACTATTTCACTTACTACCTGGTCCATTTATCTCATTCCAACAACAGTGAGCACTACAGTTAACAGGACCACCACATGAGTATCATTACTTATGAATGCGACTGTACACAATGTTTACCGTTTCGCTGACTACTTAAAGACTTTAAAGAAGGTTTGTATCAGCTACTCACACTCTTCACGTCTATTACGAACCCGTTGCATGTATGTATTTTTTTTTTCCCCTACTTCAGCTGCCTGATTATGCTACTTATCTCTCTCCTACGTGTTGCCTTTCAAAGCCGTGGTTAACCCTCCCTCTCTCACCGTGTCTTCCCACTCCCTTTGCCTTTATGAGCATGATCTCCCAGGCCACTGATTGTCAATTAAGGGGTGCCCGCTGAGTAGGGGGATTACACTCCAGCCAGCTCTTGTTTGTGCTACCACCATGCTTTCTCCTTGCTTATACTCTTGATTATCTTTTACCAATCATATTCTTTTCTTTCCACCATACTTTCTTTCTTGTTTACACTCTTGATTACATTTTACTGAGCATTTTCTCCTCTTCCCATACGCTTTCTCCTTGTTTACTTTCACGATTATCTTTTAATTATCACTCTTTTCTACTTTCCCAAATGCTTTCTCCTTGCTTACACTCTAGATTACCCTTTACTGATTATCTTCTTTTTCCATCATACTCTCTCCTTGCTTATATTCCTGATTATCTTTTACTTATCTTTTTTCTCTTCTTTCCTTCGGTTTTTCCATGTTCCCTCTTTTTCCTATCTTTCTCTTAATTTTCTTCTTCAGGTGCCTATATCGACGTGCTGATAAACCCACTGTTATAAAAGTGTTCATTAAACTACCTATCTTATTTCTGATTATTCTGTGTTCAACGTACTTCCTCCTTACTTCCCTCTTACTTTTTTACTTCCGTGTCATTATTATTCTATAGTTCTTTCTCCCGTCTTCTTAATTCTCCTTCCTTTTTCTCTTTTATTAAATCATTCGTCCTTACTTTTTACCCTTCTCAGTACTCGGTCAACACACTTCCTTTTGGCCTACTTTATTTAATTATTATTTTTTTTTTATGATTTTCCTTTCCCTCTTTCGGCTCCTCTGTGCTTTTGATCCAGTAATTTTTTCTGATGTGTGTCCTCTGTGATTACGTTTAATTTAGCGTTATGAATTTTTCCTTCCCTCTTTTGGCTACCGTTTCCTCGTCTCTTCTACTGTTTCTCTTAATGTTCTTCGTGCTCACTAGTTCCTTCTCCTGGTTCTCCTGTTTTCCTGTTCCTTGTCCTTAGTATCCTTCCTGCTTACCTTTCTAACTTCCTGACTTTTCAAACTCATCTAAAGCTCAGACCTTCATTCCTTTGGTTTCCTTTACGTTCCTATATCTTGAGGCTGTGATTCTCTCTTAGTCACTTTCCTCTTCACCTTCCTGGTGTTGTGATTCTCTCTTACTCACTTTCCTCTTCACCTTCCACTGCCTCTCTTAAGTGCCCTCTCCCTAAATGCTACTTTGTCCTCTTCTCGGCTCCTTTCTCTTGGTCATCATTATTTTCAAACCCCTCTTCTGCAAAACCATGGATGCCAAGATGGAACATAAAACCACATGATGAGTTGCCAATCTGTTACTTCATAAGAGAGAGAGAGAGAGAGAGAGAGAGAGAGAGAGAGAGAGAGAGAGAGAGAGAGAGAGAGAGAGAGAGAGAATTTTTCACTCCCACATATCCCCGGTGAGGTATTGGGGACCGAAGCTAGGCTGCGTAGTCACAAATATGCGATGAAGTATCTGATTATTTCCTGTCATTCATAGACGATAACTCCCAGATCGAACACTCTCTCCTAAGCCGATAAGACCGTGTGGTGGCTGCAGATAAACCATTACATACTCCTGCTAAAACCCTCCGTTGTCAATAGTCTAGATCGTTACCATCGTTGCTACCGCTCCTGAGACATTGGTAATCAATAGTTTGCATTCACTTCCGACAGCAAACGAGATGGATTTGAGAAGCGTAATTGTTGTGGTTCGTGTTATGAAGATCGTTAACAGCCTTTGGTCTATTTCGTAACCATGACTTTTCCTGCACCTGATGTGATCCCTGTGGTTAAGAGTTTGGCTTTTTTTTTTTTTTTCTTTTATTGCATCGAGCTTGGCTTTTTTTCTTTTTTTTTTTAATGCATTCGTACACGAGATGAATTTTTATTGTTGATGTTTCTGTGGTCGGTGCTGCAGAGGTCGTTAACCCTCTCATGGTCGCGCTTACTCAATATTACTCCAGCTAACACCAGGTAATTTTATTTTCCTGAGTGTGAAAAGTCTTACCATTATCATTCTCATGCTCAGGACGACTATAGCGTTCTATTCTAATTCCAGATTATTATACTTTTCTGAGCGTGAGTCACAGGAGTTTACTGTATGTCTCACCTATCACTGATCTTATTCGTTATCAGTCTTGTTATCTCTCACGAATATGCTATCTGTGACGCTGAGATTGCAATGGCTTCTTGTAACTGTAAACAAGACTGCATTTATCGCTATGGCTGTTGTGGCGGCCGTTGTGAAGACCGTTAACCGTCGCTGGTGAGTTCGGTGAAATACTGTTGCCACTGTTGTTATCACTGTTGTAAACTCTCCTGAATAATTATGGTCTCATATTTATTTATTTATTTTTTTTTTTATGGTGGTTAGAGCAAACAAAATCACCTCTCTCTCTCTCTCTCTCTCTCTCTCTCTCTCTCTGTTGTGGATGCTACTGTGAAGACTTGCGGCCGTCGTTGGTTTAATTTGTTACCATTCTTCCCAGCACACACGACGCGATCTGTGACTGGGTGTTTGCATTCTCAAGCTGCATTAGTAAAGAGATCAATTTTATCGTCGGCGCTATTGTGGCTGCTGGAATGAAGGCTGTTATACATTATTATTGTCACTCGTTATTAATGTTGTTGTTGCTGGCCTCTTAACGATTGCTGGTTGAGTTTCTTGTCTATGGTTGTATTAGTAAACAATCTTTTTTATTGTCTTTTCTTTTTTTCTTTTTCTTATCTTTTTTTCTTTTTTTCTCATTCATTCTTCTTTTTTATTGCCTTCTTTCTTTTCTTATCTTTTCCTTTTTTTCTCTCCTTTTCTTTATTTATCACTGGAGTTGTTGTGGGTACTGTCATGAAGACAGTTAACCTTTTCAACCTGATGAAGTATATTAAACTCGCAACTTCCAGACGATTTTATTCAGCTTAAGAAAGGCTTTTGAAACTAGGGGGTTGGACATAGTCTCCACTGCCCTGCACACTACAAAAGGCCTCCCCCAAGATGAAGAAAACCGTCTGGAGATAACAAGAAGAAATCAATACAGCACGTCACGGGATTCAAAGGGTTATACGTCACTCTTGTGATTCTAAAGTTGTTATTGCTCTTGAAAATTAACGCTGCAGGAGAGGGATTAAATATTTACGACTGGTATTGTTGTAAATATGATATGGCTACCTGGGCTATCTGTTATTACTTAGGCCATTTTCATGCTTGTTAAAGGATAGACAGAACACCAACTATATATGACAGGTTCGTGTAATAAAAGGTGCTTTCTTGTTCCTGTTGCTAGATCCTATCCTTCCCGTGTGTGTGTGTGTGTGTGTGTGTGTGTGTGTGTGTGTGTGTGTGTGTGTGTGTGTGTGTGTGTGTGTGTGTGTGTGTGTGTGTGTGTGTGTGTGTGTGTGTGTGTGTGTGTGTGTGTGTGTGTGTGTGTATTACGGTGGTGGGGGTGATTGATGATGATGATGATGATGATGACGACGACGACGACGACGACGATTATGATGATGATCTTAAAATATCGTCACAGTCTGCATAAAAACCCTACGAAATAATATCGGTGTCATATACGGTTATAACCCAGTGAGAGAGAGCGGCCAGGGAGTCTCCAAGGCCCACGAGAAGACGACCCCAGTAACCCCTTCCATCCGAGGACGCCTTTATTCTTGCCATTTTCAGACGGTTTTTTTTCAACTTAGAATGAACTTTTTCGAAATGGCTGGATTAGATATAGCTCTCATTAACCCTTCAATATGAGAGATCTTCCCTACGTTGAAATAAATCGTAGTGAAGGGGTTAGAATGCAACAAAGTACGTCATCGTAGTGAAGGGGTTAAACTCTCAATCTGATGACTCTCTCTCTCTCTCTCTCTCTCTCTCTCTCTCTCTCATCCTTGCTACCTCCAGATACTTTATTTACCTTCAGAAAGAACCCTCGTTTTGAAGGAATTTATGAAGTTAAATCTATTTCTCCAAGTTCGCAAAGTCCCTCCCAGGCTGAATAAAAATAAATAAATAAATAATTATAAAAATCAACACTATCAAAATATATATCGCCATCTGATTGTAGGGGTTAAGACTGATTACGTCCATGATTCACTTTCCTATCAGTCCCTGTTGCTACCCCCGATAAGACGGACCACTGTTGCTGTGCTTGTTGTTGTTATTGTTGTGATGAGGTGACAGCAACACACAGTGACATGGGCGCTGACTCGGGCTGCCTCGTGACCTCGCCCAGTGACCCCTGACCACTGGCCTAGACACGAAGTACCAGCTGGGGTGACCGTGCTAACAACCTTTCACCCTGGTACGAGACTAG
Source organism: Coenobita brevimanus (assembly GCF_032717465.1). Lineage (NCBI taxonomy): Eukaryota > Metazoa > Arthropoda > Malacostraca > Decapoda > Coenobitidae > Coenobita > Coenobita brevimanus. The sequence continues at coordinate 30,072,833 of NC_137064.1, read as the reverse complement.
TTGCCCCCGCCAAGGAGGTTATGTTTTACTCCGCGTTGGGTTGTTTGTTTTTTGTCAGTTTGTGTGTCCGTCTGATAGCAGGATTACTCAAAAAGTTATGAGCGGATTTTGATGAAACTTTCTGGAAGGTGGGCCATGGATAATGGAAGAAATTATTAAATTTGGGGGCGGATCCGGATCCGAATCGGCAGTATCCTGCACACTATCTCCAAAAGTTCTCAAATGAATTTCAATTAAATTTTGTGGAAAGGCGGGCCATGGATCAAGAAAGAATTTATTAAATTTGGGGGCAGATCCGGATCCGGAACCGGGAATGCTCAAAAAGTTATGAACGGATTTTGATGAAATTTTATGGAAGGGTGGACCATGGGAAAACGAAGAAACGATCAAATTTTGGAGCGTATCCGGATCTGGAGTATCCCGTACACTATCTCCAAAAGTTCTCAATGAATTTCATTGAAATTTTGTGGAAAGGTGGGCCCTGGACCAAGAAAGAATTGATTAAATTTGGGGGACCCGGATCCGAATCCTTTTTGATAGCAACTGCATTGGCAGAGGTATGCGCTCTCAGAGTGCTTTCTAGTTTAGCTTACGAACTGAGTCTCATCTGCTCATGAGTTTAAGAATTTTCAAAACAAGTAAATACAACGAAGTACACAAGTATCGTACTATTTTCCCTGGGTCTTGTAACATTATGCAAAGATATAAGAAAGTTATGCAACAATATAGTCAAGGGTCAAACTGCTGTGCAACAGGGGTTCCCAAGCAACTCTTCCATGCTAGTTTATAATTGTGTTTGGAAAGTTAATATTATCCTCAATTTTATTCAGGAACAAAAAAGTCGAAACTGAATACGTATAAAAAAAAACAAAAAAAAACGATGAAACAAATATTATCGCGCTGAACTCAAAATAAATCGCTGAACATGAGATGCAAGGAAGACTTCAAAGCCCAAGAGAAAAAGTCCCTATCAACAATGGTAGGAAGTAATAGACGTGGTGATGTGATGACTGGCTTCTTTTCTGTCACTGGTATCATGTCCACTCGGGCTGGTCGCTCCATGTATTATCATAACGAACAAATATGACTCAACAGGATACATCATGGAGCCATACGTCAACAGACATTACTACCACGATCATAATTTCATCAAGAGAAATACGAGAAAGATGTGAATGAGAGTGAAACAAAAAAAAATAAAGATATTAAAGATAAATGAAATGAAAGACGATGAATAAAGTTAAAAAAGGAGTTTGAACTGCGATATGTAAAGAAAATCTGGAGGAATATATTATTAATAATAATGATAATAAATAATAAAAGGCTGACTGGATCTAGAACGGAGATTTCACACTGACAACCAAATGTGTTTTACATCCAACAATGAAATAACCACAGGGCAAGACTCATGGAAACAATTAGATGATTCTCTCTCTCTCTCTCTCTCTCTCTCTCTCTCTCTCTCTCTCTCTCTCTCTCACACACACACACACACACACACACACACACACACACACACACACACACACACACACACACACACACACACATAATTCATCGACACTTTTAATCTCAGTCTGCACATCTTAAAACTAACTTAACAGGAGCAAAGAAGAAAAGAATGAAGGAATAGTCAGAATGAAAACAAAACGATATGACAAAAAAAAAAAAAAAAAGAAGCAAGCAAATTATATACAGAAAGAGGAAGAACAATGCAGAGACAAATAACAGGAAGAAATTATACAAAACCTCAAGACACATTAAGGCGTGTTTTTTTTTAATTTTCTTTTTTTTTTCAGAACAAATGTGCATGAGAGAAAATTCTACTTCTGGGTCAAGCGGTATACCGGGTGTCACAAAAGTTTTCTCACCCACCGACCCCAAGTTTAAACCCATCATTACTATTCTTAAATTTCCTGTATTTTATTCCGACTACCTTCAGACGATTTTTCCCAGCTTTGAGGGGTTTAGATCTCCCAGCATGACGATTTTTCTCAGCTTCGAGGGGGTTTTCATCTCCCAACTGATCTCTCCAATATAACGACGATTTTTTCCCGCTTCTAACTACCCTCGGACGATTTGACAGAGCTTAGATGACTGATAATAAAGTGGATTAAGCCTTTACCTATCCAGTCAATCCAGTGTTGTATTTAGTCTGTTCTTAATACCCTGGATTATCTTATTTATTTGAAGAGATGAACGATGGAAGAAAGGGTTCACACACACACACACACACACACACACACACACACACACACACACACACACACACACACACACACACACACACACACACACACTCCTTCATCCCTTTAGTATGATGGTATCTTTTACTCTCAATTCTGAACTCCAAAACCGATGTCTTTGCTCATCTTAGAAAGACTCATAGCAGTAGTAGTAGTAGTACAGGTATTTTTTTATAGTAGTAGTAGTAGCAGTAGTAGTAGTAGTAGTAGTAGTAGTAGAGGTAGAAGTAGTAATAGTGGTAGTAGTAGTAGTAGTACAGGTTGTAGTAGTAGTAGTAGTAGTAGTAGTAGTAACAGTAGTAGTAGTAATAGTAGTGATTGCTGTTGTTGTTGTGACCAAAAAATCATCTGTACGTGAACCCTATGAAGAGAAAACGGGCCACTTCAACCGAGCGCTCCCCGATACCTCTTATTTAGGCTACTCTAATGGATTGTGTTGACTGTAAGAGTATGATCCAGGGGGAATTAATGGTGTGTTGTGGCGTGAGGGGGTTATTTAGAAAGAAGGGATAGTGGAGTGACTGTGAGTTGTATATAATATTCGTACTGATGCTTCAGGGAAGGTTATAAATGCGATATAATGATGGTACTTAATGAAGCGCTATTTGCTAAGTACTCATAGTAGTAGTATATATAATTAATCAGAGAGAGAGAGAGAGAGAGAGAGAGAGAGAGAGAGAGAGAGAGAGAGAGAGAGAATCTGGTTTCTGTTTTACAGCCCCTGCTTACCGTAAAACAAAGAAAAAACACTAATGGTTAAGTGGGAAACAGCCAGAGGGAGGGAGGGAGGAAGGGAGAGTGGAGGGAAGACAGGGTAAGATGGAGGAAGGGAGAACTGAGGGAAGAGAGGGTAAGAGGGGAGGAGGGAGAGATGGAGAGAAAAGAAGGCAAAATGGAGGGAGGGAGGGAGGGGGAAGGGATGGAGGGAGGGAGGGGGGAAGGGATGAAGTGAGGAGAGGGTAGGAATGGGGAGGGGAAATGAAGGAAGGAGAGGGGAAGAGCAAGAGAGGGAGAGGAGGAAGGAGGGTGAGAAAAAAGAGTAAAGGGAGGGGAGGGAAGGGGAGATGATGGTAAGAGGACGGGAAGAGAGGGTAAATGGGAACGGGAGGAGGGAGTGAAGAGAGGAGGGAAGGGAGGGAGGGAATCAGGAGAAGAGGGAAGGGAGGGAGGAAGTAAGAAGAGGAGGGAAGGGAGGGAGGGAGTGAGAAGAGGAGAGAAGGGAGGGACGGACCGAGGAGAGGAGGGAACGAAGGTAGGGGGATGGAAGAGATGGTATGTTTGAGGGAAGGGAGAAGGAGTGGAGAGAAGAGTGAGACAAGACGGGAGAAAAAAGTGAAGGAAAGAAGGAGGGAAAAAGACGGGAGAAGGATGTGAAGGAAAGAAGGGGGGAGAGACGCCGGGAGAAGGAAGTGAAGGAAAGAAGGGGGGAGAGAAGACGGAAGAAGGAAGTGAAGGAAAGAAGGAGGGGGAGAACACAGAAGTGAATGAAAGGAGAAGGAAGTAAAGGAAAGGAGGAGACAGTGAGGGTAGGAAGGAGGAAAGATAGGGCATGCTGGAGAAAGAGAGGACGGGAGGAGGGAGGGATGGAAGAAAAGGCAAGTGGGAAAGAAGTAGGAAAGAAAGAGTTAAAATGAGGAAGTGAGGGGAGAAAGAGCAAATAGAGAGTAAGGGATGAAAAAAGAGAAAGGCAATAGGAGTGGGTGAGGGAAGGAGTGGAGGGAGAAAGGGAGAGTCAGAAGAAGAGAGATAGAGAGATGGAAGGAAGGAGGAATGGAAGGTAGAGAGAGAGAAGTGAAGAAGGGATGAGGGAAGGGAGAGCAAGGAGGAGGAGGAAGAGAGAGGAAGATACGGGACGAAGGAGGGAGGGGAGAAGGGACAGGAGGGAGGCAGGCTATCGCAAGAGAAGGAGAGAGGGAGCAAGCAGCGAAAGAAAAAAGTTGGAAGAGAGAGAGAGAGAGAATGGAAATAACTGAATAAAAAAAAAAAGAATGTATAGGCCACAACAAAACGTACAAGGAGGGCACTACGAATTATCAGGAGCACTTCACATTTCTTTGTCTTGTCTCATATTTTGGTGCAAAGAAAAGTGGGTTATGGCACTGATTGCATAAGTAGGTTTGGCCACAATGTACGCAAGGAAAAGATATGTGGACAGAGAAGTAGGCAGGTAGGTAGACAGATAGGTCAGTTGGAAGGTAGGTAGCAGGTAGGTAGGAAGGTAGGTACACGGACAGGTAAGCTGGAAGGCAGGTAAGTCTCTTCACAGTAGGCACAAATGGTGTGTTCAGAGTAGGTAGGTAGTTACACATTCAGGCAGCAGATAGGTAGATAGACATGTAAGGAAGCAGGAAGCTAGGTGTGTACAGAGTTTGTAGGAAAGAGATAGAAAGTTAAGTGCGAGAAGTAAACAAGTACATAGGCTGGAAGGGTACGCAACTCAACGTAAGAAAGATGTATACGGTAAGTGCGAGTGTGCACACAGTAAGTACGAATACAGCAGGTGGCAATGAACAC
>NC_137064.1:30060573-30065573 GCF_032717465.1 Coenobita brevimanus | reverse complement strand
GAGAGACTGACGAGGAGAGTATGTGAGTGAGGTGGAGGGGAGGAGAGGGAGGGGGAGGCCAAGGACGAGATGGAGGGATGGAGTGGAGTGGTATTTGAGAGAGGGTGTGTGAGCTGGAAGCAAGGCAGTGAAATGGCGGGGGACAGGACGACATGGAGATGATTTTTTTGTGGCCATCCCTTACGGGATTAAGGTTTCTGGCAATAGACAGATGGATATATAGAATTAAGTTTGTGTATGTATGTATGTGGGAGGGTTGCTCTTTTATTCACACATTATGCCATCCTTAACTGATCCAAAAGTAATCTCGGTCTTTCATACTAAGTGGTCCCAAAATAGTGCTCTACTCGCTCTGCTACAAGCTCATCTGGCGGTATCTTGTGTGTTGCGTGGACGGCTGTGTATGCTAGTGTGGGCGTGAATGTAGCAGTCGAAGCAGGAGATGAGCAAATGATTCAGGGCAGATACAGATAACACTGACTGAGCCGTCCCCAAAACACAAGAGAAATCAGTCTAGCGGAATGGAAGTGGAGAGCTATTCAGTACATCGGCTACCCTGTACATAACTCATCAAATCCACAACAATCTTCCTCAATCTGTCTTTCCCGATTCCTACTCCTACGACCTCCTGTCTTTGAAATGCCATGTGTTGAGAAATCTTTAACTGACAAATATAGTTTTTTCCCCCCTCTTATTTGCCTTCACTTTCTTCGGATGACACATTATACACAGCTTTTATCCCTTACATTCCTACTAAATAAAAGTAAAGAAAATCAAGGCGTCTGTAAGGTCGAAGTTCAACATTAAATTTTTTTTTACCCTGACTTGGTTCAAATTTAAGTTCATTTTTCAGCTTATTTCAGGTAGGTAAATGGCAGAAAAAGAGAATACTACGGCTCTATACTCTTTTCAGAGCACTTGTTCGTGACTGTCATCATATTCTAGTGCCAATCTATTCAAACAAAGCAGCATTCGTGATGAAGAAATGGCAGTTTTAAGCGAAGTTACAGAAAAAAAATAGTATACGGTAGTACTAATGAAGTGACCCGCCTCCACCTGTGCTTCGTGTAAAGGCGTACGTGAAGAAGGGTGTTAGCATGAAACGCGGCTTAGTTCATGTGTAAATGTGTTGTTTGAGAGGCAATTAGGGCGAGTGTGAGTGTATACTGGAGTGGCAGTGGTTGTGGTTGAATGTGTACTGGAGTGGCAGTGGTTGTGGTTGAATGTGTACTGGAGTGGCAGTGGTTGTGGTTGAATGTGTACTGGAGTGGCAGTTGCTGTATGCGTATATCGGAGTGGCAATGGTTTGAGTGTGTACTGAAGTGGCAGTGGCTCTGTGTGTATGTGTGGATAGGTAGTGGTTGTGACTGTGTGTATACTGGAGTGGCGGTGGTTGTGCATGAGTGTGTACTGGAGTGGTAGTGGTTATGCGAGTGTGTACTGTTGTGGCAGTGGTTGTGCATGAATGTGTACTGAAGTGGCAGTGCCTGAGAGTGAGAGTGTACTGGAGTGGCAGTGGTTGTGCGAGTGTGTACTGGAGTGGCGGTGGTTGGGAATGAGTGTGTACTGGTGCGGCAGTGGTTGTGCGAGTGTGCGTACTGGAGAGACAGGCGTTGTGGACGGTTTTATCAAGAAGTCCCAGCAACTGTAAGATGTCACTGAAATCCTACATCGTTCATTTTAGTCCTTGTTTCAACTCCTTCATCGTTCGGAACACTTTAAAATTTTTCTGGTTAACGTTGGACTACTGTATTCAGTTACTTAGGGAACTCAAGTCTGCTTAAAAGGACACGGAATTCTGGACTGAACTCTCGGGGAAAATACTGTGTTAAATATCATGGCCTATGCAAAGCTAAGCAAATTTTAAGTCAACAAAATTATATAACTGCACAGACACTAACTCAGCACACAGATTCTCTCTCTCTCTCTCTCTCTCTCTCTCTCTCAGTACTTCACAGAGGCAGCGTTTTAGTAGTCTTATGAGGTGCTGGTGCTGTGGTACTCTAACACGTTAATGTACGAATGACATAAAAATACGGTACAACGAAGAGTTCAATGTGTCAATTAAACACTGCTTGTAAAAATCACATCAACATAATTCTCATATTCGTTTACTTTGGTAGAGAGCTGATTTATTTCGTGAGCTTGTAAAGTGGTGCTTAAAAAAAATAAAAATAAAAATAAAAGGCGCCTGTTCACAATGCATTATGAAATCAAACACGATGATTTTAGGAACCGGTAAGTCACCCTTTGCCATGTTAAAAGGAAAATGAACACATTGCTCTCATTTAAGTGGCACTTTGCGAGAGAAGCAATATCGAAAAAAGTTTACCCTCCAGTAACTGGCTCTGGTAACTCAAGGCCCTAACTTATGCTGAAATTTTAGCTACTTTAACCATAAAACAATAGGCAGATCACTCATTCTCGCTAAAAATATACCGGGGCACTATGAATACTATACATTATTATACAATATATATATATATATATATATATATATATATATATATATATATATATACAGCCAGACGCCTTAATCCCGTACGGGGTGGCCACAAACAAATCGCCTCCACGTCGCCCTGTCCCCCGCCATTTCACTGCCCTGCTCCCAACTCAAGTCCCCCTCTCTCATATACCTCTCCACTCCATCCATCCCTCCAGCTCATCCTTGACCTCCCCCTCCCTCTCCCTCCTCCACCCCACTCGCGAGAGACTAATGAGGAAGTGTAATATATATGTAATATATAAAACATATGTTATATATATATATATATATATATGTATATATATATATATATATATATATATATATATATATATATATATATATATATATATATACAGAGAGAGAGAGAGAGAGAGAGAGAGAGAGAGAGAGAGAGAGAGAGAGAGAGAGAGAGAGAGAATGACTTATCCACTGAAACCACTTCTCAGAATCATTACAAACCTCCCTCCCAAAAAAGGCAAAAAAGAAAAAAGTCCAGAGAAACAAAGACCCCACCACGACAATTTCCTCCCTTCAAAATATTAGCACCCAAAAACACTAATAATAATAATAAAAAAAACAGATTATGCAAAAAGTATTGACACCTGCATTGGAGAGGAACGGTCATTTACCCACTCACACCCACTCGACCGTACCGCCAAGACCGCCTCCATGCACACGTACACGATTATGGAAAAAAACGAGAAAAAATGGATAACAATATATAATGAAAAGATTATAATTATTTTAAATACCTGTTCCACTAAAATTATACTACTACTCCATCTTGTCCAGCATTTGTGATACGTGGGTGCATGAGAGATGTAGTGGTATTACAGGCAGACTGCGAGATAACGCTGATTTCCTGTGTGGTGTGTCTGGGAGAGCATGTAGAGATTGTCAGGCGTGAAAGGACTAATCTTGCTGGTGAGTCTCATGAGCGTGTAGAAGAGTTTTGTTATTTGGGGGACATGTCATGTGCTAGCGGTGTAGCTGTGACTATGGTAAGGAGTGGTTAGATGAAGTTCAGGAAACTGTTGCCTCTCCTGACACTGAGAGGACTCTCCCTAAGGGGTCTTTGTATGCGGCATGTGTTAGGAGCGTAATGCTGTATGATAATGAGACCTCGGCAGTAAAGGATGGATGGAGCGTGGTTTGATCTACAAACAAAGGAAGTAAAAAATACTTAATAATAATAATAACAATAATAATAATAATAATAATAATAATAATAATAATAATAATAACAATAATGATAATAATTTGTGGTAGGTGGGGACGCTCACCATCCACTCACTCAATGTAGTGCTGCTCTCAGGTGTCTGCCCTGTCCTCTCCTCCATCCGTCTTTCCTTCCATCTTCTGTCTTTCTTTCCTTCATTCTTTCCTCGTCTTTCTGCCTGCGGGTGACTTTACACTCCCTCTTCTGTCTTTCATTCCTTCATTCTTTCCTCTTCCTTCTGCCTGTGGGTGACTCTACAATGAGTGACAAACCAAATGGTTTCCTGTACACCAGGAAACCATTTACTACGCTGGGTGGTAACCATATAACCAAATTTTGGCATCTGGTGGTTTAGTGGGTAATTATTGTGCTCCAATCGGATTAAGCCGGTGAAGGTTTATATCCAAGAGATGGTTGGGGTTTATTGCTCACGTAGTGCCACTCAGGGATGATTGAGGTTGGTCACTCTCATCTTAAATGTCAGGACCAGCTGCCTAGCCCCGGGCTCCTACGCTCCTCATGGAGCAACGTAGGATTGGATGATGGATGGATAGATAATAATAACAATAATAATAATAATAAACAATAACAATAATAATAAACAATAACATTAATAATTAATATAAAAATTATAATACAAAATAACAACAATAATAATAAACAATAACATTAATAATTAATAATAATAATAATAATAATAATAATAATAATAATACAATAATAATAACAATAATAATAATAATAATAAAAATAATAATAATAATACAATAATAATAATAATAATAATAATAATAATAATAATATTATTATTATTATTATTATTATTATTATTAAACAATTATAATAATAATCAAAACAATACTAATATACCAGCAATAATTACAATAATAATAAACTGAATTCCCACCTAAAAATATAAAGTTATTTTCATCTATAATAATTAATCAGGCAAGAAGTACAAGCAAACGCGGCGAAACCTACAATCACGTACAGTAACAATACCTAAAGCAAGAGAGAAACAATAAGCCATATAAAGAAAAACAATATTGCGAAACCCAGTTGAACTTAGTCACTGAATAAATGCAATACCTGGTAATTTAGAAGCACATGTAACACACACACACACACACACACACACACACACACACACACACACACACACACACACACACACACAGCAATAACCCGAGTTCCATAAGAGATCACAAACACTGGAAAACAAATGAACTTCACACGGTCGGCACAACTCTCGTATTTCATTCCCACTAACGCCAGACGATTTTATTCAGCCGA